>NC_057796.1:452111487-452411487 GCF_018294505.1 Triticum aestivum
CGGAGGAGGAGGAGGGAGGAGGGAGGGGAGGAGGAAGGAGGGAGTACCTCGGCGAGGAGCAGCGCGGCGGCGGCGGACGACGTACGGGCTCGGCGCGGGCGAGAGCGAGTGAGAGGGAGTGAGTGTGAGCGACGGTGAACCACTCCAGGATAAGGTAAGTAAGTAGTAGCGCATTTCAGAGAAACGCGCTACTGCTACGGGCCGTAGCAGTAGCGCTGGTCAGTGGTACGCGCTACTGCTAAGTGGGGCTAGCCATCTGCGCCCAGTACAAATATAGCAGCAACGCGGTTTGGCAGAACGCGCTACTGCTAAAGTAGTAGCAGTAGCGCGGTCTATTTAAAAACGCCACTACTAAGTAGCAGTACCGCCCTGTTTTGTCCAGCGCTACTACTAAGATGCTGTGTATAAGGTTTTTCCTAGTAGTGTATGGAGGTAATACCCTACTTCCTGCTTGATTGATCTTGATGAATATGAATATTACAAGAGTTGATCTACTACGAGATCGTAATGGCTAAAACCCTAGAAGTCTAGCCTATATGATTGTGATTGCCTCTACGGACTAAACTCTCCGGTTTATATAGACACCGGAGGGGGCTAGGGTTGTACAAAGTCGATTACAGAGAAAGGAATCTTCATATCCAAACGCCAAGCTTGCCATCCACGCCAAGGAGAGTCCCATCCGTACACGGGAGAGAGTCTTCTGTCTTGTATCTTTACGGCCCATCAGTCCGGCCCACGTTACATAGTCCGGACGCCCGAGGACCCCTTAATCCAGGACTCCCTCAGTAGCCCCTAAACCAGGCTTCAATGACGAGGTGTCCGGCGCGCAGATTGTCTTCGGCATTGCAAGGTGGGTTCCTTCTCCGAATTCTCCAAAACAGTCTTCGAACACAAAGAACCTGTCCGGCTCTGCAAAACAAGTTCCACACACAACCGCAGAGAGTATAATATTTCACGAGTCCAATCCACTGACAACTTTTGTAGCGTGACACCACGTCACCACCCGGTCATTATTTCAAACTGTTTTTTAGCCTGTCGCTCCATGTTTTGAGACGCGGTTTTATTGGCACGTCTTGTCAAAGAAGAGATCGTGTCCCCTTATTGTGGGATCCTCATCAATACGGGCGTGGGTAACCCAACCGTCCCATTGGCATGATTCCTTGGGAATAGACAGGTTTTAAGGCCTATGAGGAGGCGTTCGAGATTCATCGTCTCTATAAAGGGGCACAGACCCGTCTTTCTCCTCTACGCCTGCCTCTTCATCAACCTTTCTTGTTGGAAATATGCCCTAGAGGCAATAATAAATGGTTATTATTATATTTCTTTGTTCATGGTAATTGTCTATTATTCATGCTATAATTGTATTATCCGAAAATCGTAATACATGTGTGAATACATAGACCACAACGTGTCCCTAGTAAGCCTCTAGTTGACTAGCTCGTTGATCAACAGATAGTCATGGTTTCCTGACTATGGACATTGGATGTCATTGATAACGGGATCACATCATTAGGAGAATGATGTGATGGACAAGACCCAATCCTAAGCATAGCTCAAAGATCGTGTAGTTCGTTTGCTAGAGCTTTTCCAATGTCAAGTATCTTTTCCTTAGACCATGAGATCGTGCAACTCCCGGATACCGTAGGAGTACTTTGGGTGTGCCAAATTTCACAACGTAACTGGGTGACTATAAAGGTACACTACGGGTATATCCGAAAGTGTCTGTTGGGTTGGCACGGATCGAGACTGGGATTTGTCACTCCGTGTGACGGAGAGGTATCTCTGGGCCCACTCGGTAATGCATCATCATAATGAGCTCAATGTGACTAAGGAGTTATTCACGGGATCATGCATTACGGTACGAGTAAAGAGACTTGCCGGTAACGAGATTGAACAAGGTATTGGGATACCGACGATCGAATCTCGGGCAAGTAACATACCGATTGACAAAGGGAATTACATACGGGATTGATTGAATCCTCGACATCGTGGTTCATCCGATGAGATCATCGTGGAACATGTGGGAGCCAACATGGGTATCCAGATCCCGCTGTTGGTTATTGACCGGAGAGGCGTCTCGGTCATGTCTGCATGTCTCCCGAACCCGTAGGGTCTACACACTTAAGGTTCGGTGACGCTAGGGTTGTAGAGATATGAATATGCGGAAACCCGAAAGTTATTCGGAGTCCCGGATGAGATCCCGGACGTCACGAGGAGTTCCGGAATGGTCCGGAGGTGAAGAATTATATATAGGAAGTCAAGTTTCGGCCACCGGGAAAGTTTTGGGGGTTATCGGTATTGTACTGGGACCACCGGAAGGGTCCCGGGGGTCCACCGGGTGGGGCCACCTATCCCAGAGGCCCCATGGGCTGAAGTGGGAAGGGAACCAGCCCTTAGTGGGCTGGGGCGCCCCCCATGGGCCTTCCCCTGCGCCTAGGGTTGGAAACCCTAGGGTGGGGGGGCGCCCCACTTGCCTTGGGGGGCAAGTCTCCCCCCTGGCCCCCCCATGTAGATGGGTTCCTGGCCGGCGCCCCCCTCCCAGGGGGCCTATATAAGGGGGGGGGAGGGAGGGCAGTAGTATTACAGCCTTGGGCGCCTCCCTCCTCCCCTGCTACACCTCTCCCTCTCGCAGAAGCTCGGCGAAGCCCTGCCGAGATCCCGCTACATCCACCACCACGCCGTCGTGCTGCTGGATCTCCATCAACCTCTCCTTCCCCCTTGCTGGATCAAGAAGGAGGAGACGTCGCTGCACCGTACGTGTGTTGAACGCGGAGGTGCCGTCCGTTCGGCACTCGGTCATCGGTGATTTGGATCACGGCGAGTACGACTCCATCAACCACGTTCATTGGAACGCTTCCGCTCGCGATCTACAAGGGTATGTAGATGCACTCCTTTCCCCTCGTTGCTAGTATACTCCATAGATGGATCTTGGTGAGCGTAGGAAAATTTTAAAATTCTGCTACGATCCCCAACAGTGGCATCATGAGCCAGGCCTATGCGTAGTTACTATGCACGAGTAGAACACAAAGCAGTTGTGGGCGTTGATGTTGCCAATTCTTCTTGCCGCTACTAGTCTTATCTTGTTTCGGCGGTATTGTGGGATGAAGCGGCCCAGACCGACCTTACACGTACGCTTACGTGAGACAGGTTCCACCGACTGACATGCACTAGTTGCATAAGGTGGCTAGCGGGTGTCTGTCTCTCCTACTTTAGTCAGAACGGATTCGATGAAAAGGGTCCTTATGAAGGGTAAATAGAAATCGGCAAATCACGTTGTGGTTTTACGTAGGTAAGAAACGTTCTTGCTAGAAACCTATACAAGCCACGTAAAAACTTGCAACAACTATTAGAGGACGTCTAACTTGTTTTTGCAGCAAGTGCTATGTGATGTGATATGGCCAGAAGATGTGATGAATGATAAAAGTGATGTATGAGATTGATCATATTCTTGTAATAGGAATCACGACTTGCATGTCGATGAGTATGACAACCGGCAGGAGCCATAGGATTTGTCTTTATTATTTTGTATGACCTGCGTGTCATTAAATAATGCCATGTAAATTACTTTACTTTATTGCTAAATGCGTTAGCCATAGAAGTAGAAGTAATCGTTGGCGTGACAACTTCATGAAGACACAATGATGGAGATCATGGTGTCATGCCGGTGACGAAGATGATCATGGTGCCCCGAAGATGGAGATCAAAGGAGCAAAATGATATTGGCCATATCATGTCACTATTTGATTGCATGTGATGTTTATCATGTTTTGCATCTTATTTGCTTAGAACGACGGTAGTAAGTAAGATGATCCCTTATAATAATTTCAAGAAAGTGTTCCCCCTAACTGTGCACCGTTGCGAAGGTTCGTTGTTTCGAAGCACCACGTGATGATCGGGTGTGATAGATTCTAACGTTCGCATACAACGGGTGTTGACGAGCCTAGCATGTACAGACATGGCCTCAGAACACACGCAATACACTTAGGTTGACTTGACGAGCCTAGCATGTACAGACATGGCCTCGGAACACGGAGGACCGAAAGGTCGAGCATGAGTCGTATAGAAGATACGATCAACATGGAGATGTTCACCGATCTTGACTAGTCCGTCTCACGTGATGATCGGACACGACCTAGTTAACTCGGATCATGTTTCACTTAGATGACTAGAGGGATGTCAATCTGAGTGGGAGTTCATTAAATAATTTGATTAGATGAACTTAATTATCATGAACTTAGTCTAAAATCTTTACACTATGTCTTGTAGATCAAATGGCCCACGTTGTCCTCAACTTCAACGCGTTCCTAGAGAAAACCAAGCTGAAAGATGATGGCAGTAACTATACGGACTGGGTCCGGAACCTGAGGATCATCCTCATAGCTGCCAAGAAAGATTATGTCTTAGAAGCACCGCTAGGTGAAGCACCAATCCCAGAGAACCAAGACGTTATGAACGCTTGGCAATCACGTGCTGATGATTACTCCCTCGTTCAGTGCGGCATGCTTTACAGCTTAGAACCGGGTCTTAAAATGCGTTTTGAGAAACATGGAGCATATGAGATGTTCGAGGAGCTGAAAATGGTTTTCCAAGCTCATGCCCGGGTCGAGAGATATGAAGTCTCCGACAAGTTCTTCAGCTGTAAAATGGAGGAGAATAGTTCTGTTAGTGAGCACATACTCAGAATGTCTGGGTTGCACAACCGCTTGTCTCAGCTGGGAGTTAATCTCCCGGATGATGCGGTCATTGACAGAATCCTTCAGTCGCTTCCACCAAGCTACAAGAGCTTTGTGATGAACTTCAATATGCAAGGGATGGAAAAGACCATTCCTGAGGTATATTCGATGCTGAAATCAGCGGAGGTGGAGATCAGAAAGGAACATCAAGTGTTGATGGTGAATAAAACCACTAAGTTCAAGAAGGGCAAGGGCAAGAAGAACTTCAAGAAGGACAGCAAGGGAGTTGCCGCGCCCGGTAAGCCAGTTACCGGGAAGAAGTCAAAGAATGGACCCAAGCCTGAGACTGAGTGCTTTTGTTGCAAGGGAAGTGGTCACTGGAAGCGGAACTGCCCCAAATACTTAGCGGACAAGAAGGCCGGCAACACCAAAGGTATATGTGATATACGTGTAATTGATGTGTACCTTATCAGTACTCGTAGTAGCTCCTGGGTATTTGATACCGGTGCGGTTGCTCATATTTGTAACTCAAAACAGGAACTGCGGAATAAACGGAGACTGGCAAAGGACGAGGTGACGATACGCGTCGGAATGGTTCCAAGGTCGATGTGATCGCCGTCGGCACGCTACCTCTGCATCTACCCACGGGATTAGTTTTAAACCTCAATAATTGTTATTTAGTGCCAGCTTTGAGCATGAACATTGTATCTGGATCTCGTTTAATTCGAGATGGCTACTCATTTAAATCCGAGAATAATGGTTGTTCTATTTATTTGAGAGATATGTTTTATGGTCATGCCCCGCTGGTCAATGGTTTATTCTTGATGAATCTCGAACGTAATGTTACACATATTCTTAGTGTGAATACCAAAAGATGTAAAGTTGATAACGATAGTCCCACATATTTGTGGCACTGCCGCCTTGCTCACATTGGTGTCAAGCGCATGAAGAAGCTCCATGCAGATGGACTTTTGGAGTCTCTTGATTACGAATCATTTGACACGTGCGAACCATGCCTCATGGGTAAGATGACCAAGACTCCGTTCTCCGGAACAATGGAGCGAGCAACCAACTTATTGGAAATCATACATACCGATGTGTGCGGTCCAATGAGTGTTGAGGCTCGCGGAGGATATCGTTATGTTCTCACTCTCACTGATGACTTAAGTAGATATGGGTATGTCTACCTAATGAAACACAAGTCTGAAACCTTTGAAAAGTTCAAGGAATTTCAGAGTGAGGTCGAGAATCAATGTGACAGGAAAATAAAATTCTTACGATCAGATCGTGGTGGAGAATATTTAAGTCACGAGTTTGGTACACACTTAAGGAAATGTGGAATCGTTTCACAACTCACGCCGCCTGGAACACCTCAGCGAAACGGTGTGTCCGAACGTCGTAATCGCACTCTATTGGATATGGTGCGATCTATGATGTCTCTTACCGATTTACCGCTCTCATTTTGGGGCTATGCTTTAGAGACTGCCGCATTCACTTTAAATAGGGCTCCGTCGAAATCCGTTGAGACGACACCGGATGAATTCTGGTTTGGGAAGAAACCTAAGCTGTCATTTCTGAAAGTTTGGGGATGCGATGCTTATGTCAAGAAACTTCAACCTGAAAAGCTCGAACCCAAGTCGGAGAAATGCGTCTTCATAGGATACCCTAAGGAAACTATTGGGTATACCTTCTACCTCAGATCCGAAGGCAAGATCTTCGTTGCCAAGAACGGGTCCTTTCTGGAGAAAGAGTTTCTCTCGAAAGAATTGAGTGGGAGGAAAGTGGAACTTGATGAGGTGATAGTCAGCCCTTCCGAACCGGAAAGTAGCGCAGCACGGGAAGATGTTCCTGCGGTGCCTACACCGACTGGGGAGGAAGTTAATCATGATGATCATGAAGCTTCGGATCAAGTTACTACTGAACTTCGTAGGTCCACAAGGACACGTTCCGCACCAGAGTGGTACGGCAACGCTGTCCTCGAAATCATATTGTTAGACAACGGTGAACCTTCGAACTATGAAGAAGCGATGGCGGGCCCGGATTCCGACAAATGGCTAGAAGCCATGAAATCCGAGATAGGATCCATGTATGAAAACGAAGTATGGACTTTGACTGACTTGCCCGATGATCGGCGAGCCATAGAAAACAAATGGATCTTTAAGAAGAAGACGGACGCGGATGGTAATGTGACCATCTATAAGGCTCGACTTGTCGCTAAGGGTTATCGACAAGTTCAAGGGGTTGACTACGATGAGACTTTCTCACCCGTAGCGAAGCTGAAGTCCGTCCGAATCATGTTAGCAATTGCCGCATACTATGATTATGAGATATGGCAGATGGACGTCAAAACGGCATTCCTTAACGGCTTCCTTAAGGAAGAGTTGTATATGATGCAGCCGGAAGGTTTTGTCGATCCTAAGAATGCTAACAAAGTATGCAAGCTCCAGCGCTCAATCTATGGGCTGGTGCAAGCATCTCGGAGTTGGAACATTCGCTTTGATGAGATGATCAAAGCGTTTGGGTTTACACATACTTATGGAGAAGCATGTGTTTACAAGAAAGTGAGTGGGAGCTCTGTAGCATTTCTCATATTATATGTGGATGACATACTATTGATGGGAAATGATATAGAATTCTTGGAAAGTATAAAGGCCTATTTGAATAAGTGTTTTTCAATGAAGGACCTTGGAGAAGCTGCTTATATATTAGGCATCAAGATCTATAGAGATAGATCAAGACGCCTCATTAGTCTTTCACAGAGTACATACCTTGACAAGATATTGAAGAAGTTCAATATGGATCAGTCCAAGAAGGGGTTCTTGCCTGTATTGCAGGGTGTGCAATTGAGCACGGCTCAATGCCCGACCACGGCAGAAGATAGAGAAAAGATGAGTGTCATCCCCTATGCCTCGGCCATAGGGTCTATTATATATGCCATGTTGTGTACCAGACCTGATGTAAACCTTGCCGTGAGTTTGGTAGGAAGGTACCAAAGTAATCCCGGCATGGAACACTGGACAGCGGTCAAGAATATCCTAAAGTACCTGAACAGGACAAAGGATATGTTTCTCGTTTATGGAGGTGACGAAGAGCTCGTCGTAAAGGGTTACGTCGACGCTAGCTTCGACACAGATCTGGATGACTCGAAGTCACAAACCGGATACGTGTATATTTTGAATGGAGGAGCAGTAAGCTGGTGCAGTTGCAAGCAAAGCATCGTGGCGGGATCTACATGTGAAGCGGAGTACATGGCAGCCTCAGAGGCAGCACAGGAAGCAG
Organism: Triticum aestivum; assembly: GCF_018294505.1. Classification (NCBI taxonomy): domain Eukaryota; kingdom Viridiplantae; phylum Streptophyta; class Magnoliopsida; order Poales; family Poaceae; genus Triticum; species Triticum aestivum. The sequence goes on from NC_057796.1 coordinate 452,119,440, forward strand.
TCTGGATGAAGGAGTTCATTACCGACCTAGGGGTGATTCCCAATGCGTCGGGCCCGATGACTCTCTTCTGTGACAACACTGGAGCTATTGCCCTTGCGAAGGAGCCCAGATTTCACAGGAAGACCAGGCATATCAAGCGTCGCTACAACTCCATTCGTGAAAGTGTTCAAAATGGAGACAGATATTTGTAAAGTACATACGGACCTGAATGTAGCAGATCCGTTGACTAAACCTCTCCCTAGAGCAAAACATGATCAACACCAGGACGCAATGGGTGTTCGATTCATCACTATGTAACTAGATTATTGACTCTAGTGCAAGTGGGAGACTGTTGGAAATATGCCCTAGAGGCAATAATAAATGGTTATTATTATATTTCTTTGTTCATGGTAATTGTCTATTATTCATGCTATAATTGTATTATCCGGAAATCGTAATACATGTGTGAATACATAGACCACAACGTGTCCCTAGTAAGCCTCTAGTTGACTAGCTCGTTGATCAACAGATAGTCATGGTTTCCTGACTATGGACATTGGATGTCATTGATAACGGGATCACATCATTAGGAGAATGATGTGATGGACAAGACCCAATCCTAAGCATAGCTCAAAGATCGTGTAGTTCGTTTGCTAGAGCTTTTATAATGTCAAGTATCTTTTCCTTAGACCATGAGATCGTGCAACTCCCGGATACCGTAGGAGTACTTTGGGTGTGCCAAATGTCACAACGTAACTGGGTGACTATAAAGGTACACTACGGGTATATCCGAAAGTGTCTGTCGGGTTGGCACGGATCGAGACTGGGATTTGTCACTCCGTGTGACGGAGAGGTATCTCTGGGCCCACTCGGTAATGCATCATCATAATGAGCTCAATGTGACTAAGGAGTTATTCACGGGATCATGCATTACGGTACGAGTAAAGAGACTTGCCGGTAACGAGATTGAACAAGGTATTGGGATACCGACGATCGAATCTCGGGCAAGTAACATACCGATTGACAAAGGGAATTGCATACGGGATTGATTGAATCCTCGACATCGTGTTTCATCCGATGAGATCATCATGGAACATGTGGGAGCCAACATGGGTATCCAGATCCCGCTGTTGGTTATTGACCGGAGAGGCGTCTCGGTCATGTCTGCATGTCTCCCGAACCCGTAGGGTCTACACACTTAAGGTTCGGTGACGCTAGGGTTGTAGATATGAATATGCAGAAACCCGAAAGTTGTTCGGAGTCCCGGATGAGATCCCGGACGTCACGAGTAGTTCCGGAATGGCCCGGAGGTGAAGAATTATATATAGGAAGTCAAGTTTCGGCCACCGGGAAAGTTTCGGGGGTTATCGGTATTGTACCGGGACCACCGGAAGGATCCCGGGGGTCCACCGGGTGGGGCCACCTATCCCGGAGGGCCCCATGGGCTGAAGTGGGAAGGGAACCAGCCCTTAGTGGGCTGGGGCGCCCCCCATGGGCCTCCCCCCTGCGCCTAGGGTTGGAAACCCTAGGGTGGGGGGGCGCCCCACTTGCCTTGGGGGGCAAGTCTCCCCCCTGGCCGCCCCCCCCATGGAGATGGGTTCCTGGCCGGCGCCCCCCTCCCAGGGGGCCTATATAAAGGGGGGGAGGGAGGGCAGTAGTATTACAGCCTTGGGCGCCTCCCTCCTCCCCTGCTACACCTCTCCCTCTCGCAGAAGCTCGGCGAAGCCCTGCCGAGATCCCGCTACATCCACCACCACGCTGTCGTGCTGCTGGATCTCCATCAACCTCTCCTTCCCCCTTGCTGGATCAAGGAGGAGACGTCGCTGCACCGTACGTGTGTTGAACTCGGAGGTGCCGTCCGTTCGGCACTCGGTCATCGGTGATTTGGATCACGGCGAGTACGACTCCATCAACCACGTTCATTGGAACGCTTCCGCTCGCGATCTACAAGGGTATGTAGATGCACTCCTTTCCCCTCGTTGCCAGTATACTCCATAGATGGATCTTGGTGAGCGTAGGAAAATTTTAAAATTCTGCTACGATCCCCAACATTTCCAACCTTGAGTTCCAGCACCCAGGTTCCAACTTAATTGCTCCGAGCCTCTCAGTCATGTCCGGACCCAGCCCTCAAGGCCGGTGGGTGGCCTCTTCTATCACAGAGGAGGATATTGCGAAGCTCTGGGCCGCAAGATACCTGACCGCGGAAATCCTCCACAGGCTCCCTGCTAAAGGGCAGGTTATTCCTACTGCCAGATCCGGCGAGAGGGTCGTATTCATCTCCCACTTCCTCCGGGGGCTAGGGTTCGCTCTCCATCCCTTCGTTCGCGGACTCATGTTCGATCTAGCTCCAGACTCCTTTCTTCACATCTCGACGTTCATCGGAATGTGTGAGGCCTTCCTCCGTATTCCCCCACACTTCGGCTTATGGCTCAAGACCTTTAATGTTAAGCCGAAGGTAATCGAGGGGAAGCAAGCGGAGTGTGGTGGCGCTACGGTGGGCAAACTTACCAATACTCTTTGGCCAAAAGGCTCTTTCATGGAATCCTCCAACTTTTGGCAGCGGGAGTGGTTTTACATCACTGAACCCCGTGGTACCAAGTGGGCCGCTACACCTGCATTCCGATCTGGCCCTCCAGTACAGCTTGCATCATGGATCAATAAGGGGTTGGACTGGGGATCAATTGATGAAGTGCAGACTCTACAAAGCCGCATCCGGAGTCTCCTTGAGAAGGACACCGGTCTCATCAATGTAATCCAGGTAATACTAGTCCGTCGGGTCCTGCCGTGCCAGCGACGGCCCCTCCGCATGTGGGAGTTCAATCCGGAAGGACCACGAACCCTTCAGCATTTCTTCGGCATGACGCACAGAGGAATGTGCAAGCTATTTTTCGGGACGCAAAAACAGTGGCCGAATACCACCGAGGACATCAGCCTCGACTGCAACCATCCGGATACCTTGGTAAGCACTTGACTCCCGAACACAGTTTAGTTAAATATCCCGTAATAAGATACTGAGAAAACCATCTTCGACCAAGGCTGGATAAAGAAGGCAGAACGAATTAGGTGTTCGGCCCCTCTTCCCTAAGACTCGGCTGATCCTGTGTTAAGAAGGATGCTGGCTCCGGCACCATATCAAGTGCCAGCGAAGGAGGACTAGGAGGAGAGCAAGTAGGCCAAAGGTGGCCTCCATTCTGAAGGTACACCAGACACTATGTCTGGGGGGATTGGGACTCCCTCTTCCGAAGACAAAGAGAAGGAGAAGCTGACATCCCTTCTCCCCATGGTAAGAAAAGGAGCGCCTCCGAAGATTTGGAGGTAAAGACCCCCAAGCGAGGGAAGATGTCCCTTTCAGGCGGTTCGGGTTCGGAAGACGACGTTGTCGCGCAGTTCCTCCGTAAGGACAAGCCTTTAGTCGAAACGTAAGTGAACAAGGGTGTCCTAAACATATATCGTTCCTTTCAGGTTACAAGGGTAACATCTAATATATATGTTAGCAGTCCGGCGCGCAGTCTTCCTCAACAGTCCTCCTCCTCGGGGGATCTGCTTCCGGAGATGATGGAAAGCCAGACGCCTCCACAGGCCTCCTCGGACAATAGGGCGGACGACTTCGAGGTGTCGTCCCGGAGGATCTCTCCCGATCAACAAGTGGTGCAGGGGACAATGAATACAACGCCCGAAGGTGAAACTTCGGTCGCCCAGGGTCTGGGGTGTGCGGCCCCTACGGGGACCAACAATAAAGGCCCCGGACTATCCAGTTTACAGCCGGAGACAACTCTAGGGTCGAGTAAACATATCCCTTCAAAGGGAGTCCATACTCCCGCAGCCGCTTCCAGGAATCCGAAGGCGCCGGACACTTTGATGGACATGTTGCAAAATGCATCCGTCTCAGAGGAACATCATACCTTGATGGGTACGGTAGTTGAGAGGATTCTGTCCGCAAGAAGCGGATTAAATGAAGCTTTCACGGGCCTGCTAAGAGGCTTCGAGGTATGCAATGAAATATCTTCAATTGCACTCTACGTGCAAAATGCACCTGTGTATAGATAGGAGCCCCTGAGATCTGGTTGGCGTCCAAAGGGAGGCAATCATAGGATCCAAATAGATATGCCCAGGAAATAATCTAATTAATTGGAACACAGGCTGTTAGATCCATGGCGACTGCCCACACTACAGAGGTTGCAGGTCTGAAGCAGAAACTTGATGTAGCGGATGACAACATGACGCTTATTAACAGGCGGCTCAATGAGGCGCAAGGTACGTTTTGGGGCGGTCATTATATGTCTGTATAAGAACATGAGCACGAAGCTGAGAATTATATACTGAGACATGCATAACTTCAGATAGTGCTTCCGTGGTTTGAGACCCTTTGGGCTGAACTTGCCCGAGCCAAGGAGCAAGCCAGGATGAGTAATGTGGCTGCCAAGAAGGCAGCTGATGAGTTAAAGGCCGAAGAGGCTGCTCAGCGCCAGTGCGAGGAGAGAATGTCTACCATGGCGCGCGAGCTAAAGGAAGCCACTGTCCGGTGCGAATTCCTCGAGAAGGATAACAAAGCCAAAACAGTCGATCTCGACAAGGCCTTACAAGAGGCGAGAGAAGCACGATCCGAGTCTAGAGCGGCTCGGGAGGAGATCAGGCAAGCTGGAGAGATAGCGGCCGGTAAGCCTTTCTTATTATAGACTAAATTTGGCGATCTGAAGTATGCCCCGCTTAATCAAATGTGGAGTTCTCCAGACGCATTCTTGGACCTGCCGAGGAGTGTTTCCGATGCGACGCAGTTCTTCCAAGCGCAAGAAGGACATGCAAGGAGGAGCTTTTCTGGTCGCAGTTCAGCATGCCAAAGCATCCGCTGTTGCTGAACAAACAGATGGCCCAGTGGGCCGAGCTCCACAGGATATCTGGATCTTCCATGAAGGACGTCGTGGTCCGGCTGTGGCCGACCGAGCCAATTCTGAATAGTTATTTCGGTTTGGTACAGCGACTTGTTGACGCGGTGCCGCGTATTGTCCAGGCTTGTCCTTTGCTACAAAAAGGATTGGGCCACCTTGCTGCACTTTATTTACTTTTGGTACTTGTTGCTCGTTATAAATTATCTTATCACAAAACTATCTGTTACCTATAATTTCAGTGCTTGCAGAGAATACCTTGCTGAAAACTGCTTATCATTTCCTTCTACTCCTCGTTGGGTTCGACACTCTTACTTATCGAAAGGACTACGATAGATCCCCTATACTTGTGGGTCATCACGTATCGACGCTGTTAAGCGGTCAACGTGCATTGAAGGTGCACGGATGGCCTTTGCCCGCGTCAAGACGTACTGGGCGAAGATGAAGGCCACCGACATTGCAGCAAAGAGTCAACCCGGGGGCAAGGACCATCACACGCCGGAGCATTATTTTGAGGATGTCCTAGAAGGCGCCCGCCTTATAGAGGATCAGTGCTCGAAGCATATGATATTCGAGTGAATGTACCGAAATTGTAAAAACAATATTATGATATTTTAAGGCTATGTTTTTTATACTTTTGCCTGAAAGTTTTGGTTCCTCCTGTGCGGCCGTTTTTTGTAAATCTGAAAGTTTACCAGTCGTCGGCTTCGGCCCCCTCGCATATAATACGGGGGTGTTCGGAAAAGCACTTGATCACTCTTGACCCAACGTCTTGGTCCGTGAAGGAGGTGTCAATGTGGCGAACTAGGCAATCGGACTATAGGGCTTTAACACTTTCACTTAGCCATAGGAGTTTGATGGTGGGTCTATGATATAGCCCCTGGTATGTACGCGGTTATCCGAATATGGTGCGTTACATAGGTGACTAGAAGAACGGTCCTTCGTGTAATACGGAAGGAATCGCGAAAGATTCTGATAAGTCATCGAGTGGTTGACCAGCTCTCGCCGCATCATGACAGTTAGCTTTCGGCTTTCTCTACTGAGGTGCTTGACCAGATGAACCGGAAACACAATCACAGTAGTTCTCCCTTTACTACCCTAGCCGATAGGATAGAACGTAAGGTAGTAAGCACAGGAGTCGGGCAACCCAACTATTGACCAAAGATATGATTTGGAGCTGATGCATATAAGGCCAAACTCGTGACGCCAAAGAATGCTATAAAGCTGTTCGGACTTGTCGGCAATTCATATGTTGCCATATCGAGCCCCTGGCAATTTTTATCGAGGTGCGTGCGTGAAACAATCGAAGAAGCAAAATTCAGTTCTTAGAAAGAGCCAACACTGAATATGGATTATGTTCACTGGAATCTGATTGACCCGTCGAACGCAATCTTACAGATTATAACGCCACTACCCGGGCTATTTGACATGCCTGGGGTCGAAGGCTGAGGGAAAAGGCACTTTACAGGCTCAAAATAAAGAGTGCGGTCTACAAAAAAAATTTGGACCTCCTGTCGCACGTCTGCGCCGCCTTGCCTCGGCGAAAGGACTCCTTAACAGGAATAGCCTTTGGATAAGTATACAAAGCCGAACTCCGAAAGAGTCCGTAAGATGACCAGCCTTTGAGTCACCTGTGGTAAAAGATAAAAAATAGTTAGAAAAGGAAAAAAGGCTATGGGATTGGGGACCGCGTTGTAGTATTGTCCGTATTGTGCCTCCGCCGATGACCAGGGCATTTTAAGTGCATAATTATGTATGAGCGGTACAAAGTTCACGACTGTATGAGGCGAACGACGGAGGCCGAACTGCTAATCCAGCTGTGAGATCGATAAGTCCTATTTAAGAGGGACCGGTGGCTTGATGGCTGATGAGATATGCGGCTTGATGAGACCGCTTCGTGCTTCGGCTGCAGTAGCCGTAGTATGCTCCTCTGTACGGAGGGAGCGTTCTGAATTTCCGTTTATCGTGATGATGCCGCGTGGACCGGGCATCTTAAGCTTTAGATAGGCGTAATGTGGGACCGCATTGAAACGAGCAAAAGCGGTATGCCCGAGTAGTGCCTGGTAGCTACTGCGGAACGGGACAATATCGAAGGTCAAGCCTTCGCTTCAAAAGTTGTTCGGCGAACCAAAAACGACTTCCAATGTAATTAAGCCCGTGCAATGAGCTTCTATGCCGGGTACTGCTCCCTTGAAGGTATTTGTGGTGGGCTTGATTCTTGAAGGATCAATGCCCATTTTGCGGACAGTGTCTTGGTAAAGTAGATTAAGGCTACTGCCGCCGTCCAGAAGGACTTCCGTGAGATGGAATCCATTGATAATTGGGTCGATGATCAGAGCTGCCGAACCTTCGTGACGGATATGGCTAAACTTTGGGGTGACCGGCTCTATGGCGTATGCGTCCCGTAGTGCGCGCCTGCGCTCCCCTGTAGGGGTGTGTGTTACGTATACCATATTTACGGTTTTCACTTCGGGGGGAAATTGCTTCTGACCCCCGGTGTTCGGCTGGCGAGCCTCTTAGTCATCGCTGTCACTGGGCGGCCCCTTCCCTTGTGTTCGGCATTAAGCTTGCCGGCTTGTTTGAAGACCCAACAGCTTCTATTGGTGTGAGTAGCTGGTTTATTGGGGGTGCCATGAATCTAGTAGGGCCGATCCAGTATCTTGTCCAAATTGGATGGTCCATCTCTGTTTGCCTTGAATGGCTTTTTCGGTTGACCGGGTTTGGAGCCGCTGAATCCGGCATTGATCGCCGTGTCTTGCGTTCCTTCATTATTATTTCGACGCTTGTTTTTGTTGCGTCGTGGCTTGCCGTTGCCGTCTCGAACTTTGGAAGTGCCCGGATCACAGGTGTTGTTGCTTCGACAAGCGAGCCAGCTGTCTTCTCCCACGCAAAAGCGGGTCATCAGAGCGATAAGGGCTGCCATAGATTTTGGTTTTTCTTGACCAAGGTGGCGGGCGAGCCACTCATCCCGGACGCTATGTTTGAAGGCCGCGAGGGCTTCGGCGTCCGGACAATCGACAATTTGGTTCTTTTTAGTTAAGAACCTAGTCCAGAGCTTCCTGGCTGACTCTCCGGGCTGCTGGATGATGTGACTTAAGTCATCGGCGTCTGGTGGCCGTACATATGTACCTTGGAAGTTATCGCGGAAGGCGTCTTCCAAGTCCTCCCAGCTGCCAATGGAGTTCTCTGGAAGGCTGTTTAGCCAGTGCCGCGCTGGTCCCTTTGGTTTTAGAGGGAGGTATTTGATGGCATGGAGATCATCACCGCGGGCCATGTGGATATGGAGAAGAAAATCTTCAACCCATATTACGGGATCTGTTGTTCCATCGTATGATTCGATATTCATGGGTTTAAACCCTTCTGGAAATTCGTGCCCCATTACCTCATTGGTGAAGAATAAGGGGTGAGCGGCGCCTCTGTAACGGGCGGTGTCTCGACAGAGTTCGGCGGACGTCCTAAACGGTTTTCACCCCGAGGGAGGTTGTGTTGGTCGCGTCGGGAATGATAGCTATCCTCTTGTGTTGGGGCACATCCCTTTGACCCGTAAATTGTTCTGGCCAGGCCTGCCCTGGCGTCCAGGCCCCGCCGTAGGTCATAGGTGTAATCCTGGGCCGCTGTCTCCCTTCCCTTACGGCGGGGTAATGTGGGCTGGTGGTTGGCATGTGTAGCCGTTTTGCTGCAGCCATGGGGTGGCCGGTCTGTTTTATCAGCTGTATTATGCGCTGGTGCTATCGGCTCGCACGCCTCGATGTCAGATTGGGGTAGCAGTTTGCGCTTCGGATATCTTTTTATGGGGCGCTCAAGGCCGTACTCCTCATCTGCTAGGACCTGTGTCCACCTGTCGTTGAGTGTATCCTGTTCGGCTTGAAGCCGTTGCTGCTTCCTTTTCAGGCTCCTCGCGGTTGCGATGAGGTGTTGCTTAAAGCGTTCTTGCTCGAGGGGTTCTTCTGGCACGATCATGTTGGGGATCGTAGCAGAAATTAAAATTTTATACGCATCACCAAGATCAATCTATGGAGTTTACTAGCAACGAGAGGGGAGGAGTGCATCTACATACCCTTGTAGATCGCGAGCGGAAGCGTTCAAGAGAATGGGGTTGATGGAGTCGTACTCGTCGTGATCCAAACCACCGATGATCCAAGCGCCGAACGGACGGCACCTCCGCGTTCAACACACGTACGGAGCGGTGACGTCTCCCATGCCTTGATCCAGCAAGGAGGAGGGAGAGGTTGAGGAAGAAGGCTTCAACAGCAGCACGACGGCGTGGTGGTGGTGGAGTGACAGTTCTCCGGCAGGGCTTCGCCAAGCACACGCGGAGGAGGAGAGGTGTTGGGGAGGGGAGGGGCTGCGCCTTTGATGTGGTGCTACAGCCCTCCCCTCACCCCTCCATTTATAGGGAGAAGGGGGAAGGGGGCCGGCCCCTCTAGATGAGATCTAGAGGGGGGGCGGCGGCCAAGGGGGGAGGGAGCTTGCCCCCGAAGCAAGGGGGGCGCCCCCCCTTTAGGGTTCCCCCCAAACCCTAGGCGCATGGGCCCTAGGGGGGTTGGCGCCCAGCCCACTAAGGGCTGGTTCCCTTCCACCTACAGCCCATAAGGCCCTCCGGGGCAGGTGGACCCTCCCGGTGGACCCCCCGGAACCCCTCCGGTGGTCCCGGTACAATACCGGTATACCCCCGAATATTTCTGGTGACCGTATGGTGACTTCCCATATATAAATCTTTACCTCCGGACCATTATAGAACTCCTCGTGAAGTCCGGGATCTCATCCGGGACTCTGAACAACATTCGGTAATCACATACAAACCTTCCTTATAACCCTAGCGTCATCGAACCTTAAGTGTGTAGACCCTACGGGTTCGGGAATCATGCAGACATGACCGAGACACCTCTCTAGCCAATAACCAACAGCGGGATCTGGATACCCATGTTGGCTCCCACATGTTCCACGATGATCTCATCGGATGAACCACGATGTCGAGGATTCAAGCAATCCCGTATACAATTCCCTTTGTTAATCGGTACTTTACTTGCCCGAGATTCGATCGTCGGTATCCCAATACCTCGTTCAATCTCGTTACCGGCAAGTCACTTTACTCGTTCCGTAATGCATGATTCCGTGACTAACTACTTAGTCACATTGAGCTCATTATGATGATGCAATACCGAGTGGGCCCAGAGATACCTCTCCGTCATACAGAGTGACAAATCCCAGTCTCGATCCGGGCCAACCCAACAGACACTTTCGGAGATACCTGTAGTGCACCTTTATAGCCACCCAGTTACGTTGTGACGTTTGGTACACCCAAAGCATTCCTACGGTATCCGGGAGTTGCACGATCTCATGGTCTAAGGAAATGATACTTGACATTAGAAAAGCTTTAGCAAACGAACTACATGATCTAGTGCTATGCTTAGGATTGGCTCTTGTCCATCACATCATTCTCCTAATGATGTGATCTCGTTATCAATGACATCCAATGTCAATGGTCAGGAAACCGTAACCATCTATTGACCAACGAGCTAGTCAACTAGAGGCTCACTAGGGACATGTTATCGTCTATGTATTCACACATGTATTACGATTTGCGGATAACACAATTAAAGCATGAACAATAGACAATTATCATGAACAAGGAAATATAATAATAACCATTTTATTATTGCCTCTAGGGCATATTTCCAACAGTCTCCCACTTGCACTAGAGTCAATAATCTAGTTACATTGTGATGAATCGTACACCCATAGAGTTCTGGTGTTGATCATGTTTTGCCCGTGGAAGAGGTTTAGTCAACGGATCTGCGACATTCAAATCCGTATGTACTTTACAAATATCTATGTCTCCATTTTGAACATTTTCACGAATGGAGTTGAAGCGACGCTTGATGTGCCTGGTCTTCTTGTGAAACCTGGGCTCCTTGGCAAGGGCAATAGCTCCAGTGTTGTCACAGAAGAGAGTCATCGGCCCCGATGCATTGGGAATAACTCCTAGGTCGGCAATGAACTCCTTCGTCCAGATTGCTTCATGTGCTGCCTCCGAGGCTGCCATGTACTCCGCTTCACATGTAGATCCCGCCACGACGCTTTGCTTGCAACTGCACCAGCTGACTGCCCCACCATTCAAAATATACACGTATCCGGTTTGTGACTTGGAGTCATCTAGATCTGTGTCGAAGCTAGCATCGACGTAACCCTTTACGACGAGCTCTTCGTCACCTCCATAAACGAGAAACATATCCTTAGTCCTTTTCAGGTACTTCAGGATGTTCTTGACCGCTGTCCAGTGTTCCATGCCAGGATTACTTTGGTACCTTCCTACCAAACTTACGGCAAGGTTTACATCAGGTCTGGTACACAGCATGGCATACATAATAGACCCTATGGCCGAGGCATAGGGGACGACACTCATCTTTTCTCTATCTTCTGCCGTGGTCGGGCATTGAGCCGTGCTCAATCTCACACCTTGCAATACAGGCAAGAACCCCTTCTTGGACTGATCCATATTGAACTTCTTCAATATCTTGTCAAGGTATGTGCTTTGTGAAAGACCTATGAGGCGTCTCGATCTATCTCTATAGATTTTGATGCCTAATATGTAAGCAGCTTCTCCAAGGTCCTTCATTGAAAAACACTTATTCAAGTAGGTCTTTATACTTTCCAAGAATTCTATATCATTTCCCACCAATAGTATGTCATCCACATATAATAAGAGAAATGCTACAGAGCTCCCACTCACTTTCTTGTAAACACAGGCTTCTCCATAAGTCTGCGTAAACCCAAACGCTTTGATCATCTCATCAAAGCGAATGTTCCAACTCCGAGATGCCTGCACCAGCCCATAGATTGAGCGCTGGAGCTTGCATACTTTGTCAGCATTCTTAGGATCGACAAAACCTTCCAGCTGCATCATATACAATTCTTCCTTAAGGAAGCCGTTAAGGAATGCCGTTTTGAAGTCCATTTGCCATATTTCATAATCGTAGAATGCAGCAATTGCTAACATGATTCGGATGGACTTCAGCTTCGCTACGGGTGAGAGGGTCTCATCGTAGTCAACTCCTTGAACTTGTCGATAACCCTTAGCGACAAGTCGAGCTTTATAGATGGTAACATTTCCATCCGCGTCCGTCTTCTTAAAGATCCATTTATTTTCTATCGCTCGCCGATCATCGGGCAAGTCTGTCAAAGTCCATAATTTGTTTTCATACATGGATCCTATCTCGGATTGCATGGCTTCAAGCCATTTGTTGGAATCGGGACCCGCCATTGCTTCTTCGTAGTTCGAAGGTTCACCGTTGTCCAACAACATGATTTCCAGGACAGGGTTGCCGTACCACTCCGGTGCGGAACGTGTCCTTGTGGACCTACGAAGTTCAGTGGTAACTTGATCATGATCGTCATCATTAACTTCCTCTCTAGTCGGTGCAGGCACCACAGAAACATTTTCTTGTGCTGCGCTACTTTCTGGTTCGAGAGGGGTCATCTCATCAAGTTCCACTTTCCTCCCTCTTACTTCTTTCGAGAGAAACTGTTTCTCCAGAAAGGACCGGTTCTTGGCAACAAAGATCTTGCCTTCGGATCTGAGGTAGAAGGTATACCCAATGGTTTCCTTAGGGTATCCTATGAAGACGCATTTTTCCGACTTGGGTTCGAGCTTTTCAGGTTGAAGTTTCTTGACATAAGCATCGCATCCCCAAACTTTAAGAAACGACAGCTTAGGTTTATTTCCAAACCATAATTCATACGGTGTCGTCTCAACGGATTTCGACGGAGCCCTATTTAAAGTGAATGCGACAGTCTCTAAAGCATAACCCCAGAATGATAGCGGTAGATCGGTAAGAGACATCATAGATCGCACCATATCCATTAGAGTGCGATTACGACGTTCGGACACACCATTACGCTGAGGTGTTCCAGGCGGCGTGAGTTGTGAAACAATTCCACATTTCCTTAAGTGTGTGCCAAATTCGTGACTCAAATATTCCCCTCCACGATCTGATCGTAAGAACTTTATTTTCCTGTCATGGTGATTCTCAACCTCACTCTGAAATTCCTTGAACTTTTCAAAGGTCTCAGACTTGTGTTTCATTAAGTAGACATACCCATATCTACTCAAGTCATCAGTGAGGGTGAGAACATAACGATAGCCACCCCGAGCCTCAACGCTCATTGGACCGCACACATCAGTATGTATGATTTCCAATAAGTTGGTTGCTCGCTCCACTGTTCCGGAGAACGGAGTCTTGGTCATTTTGCCCATGAGGCATGGTTCGGATGTGTCAAATGATTCATAATCAAGAGACTCCAAAAGTCCATCTGCATGGAGTTTCTTCATGCGTTTGACACCAATGTGACCAAGGCGGCAGTGCCACAAGTATGTGGGACTATCATTATCAACCTTACATTTCTTGGCATTCACACTATGAATATGTGTAACATCACGTTCGAGATTCATTAAGAATAAACCATTGACCAGCGGGGCATGACCATAAAACATATCTCTCATATAAATAGAACAACCATTATTCTCGGATTTAAATGAGTAGCCATCTCGCATTAAACGAGATCCAGATACAATGTTCATGCTCAAAGCTGGCACTAAATAACAATTATTGAGGTTTAAAACTAGTCCCGTAGGTAAATGTAGAGGTAGCGTGCCAACGGAGATCACATCGACCTTGGAACCATTCCCGACGCGCATCGTCACCTCGTCCTTCGCCAGTCTCCGCTTATTCCGCAGCTAATGCTTTGAGTTACAAATATGAGCAACCGCACCGGTATCAAATACCCAGGAGCTACTACGAGCGCTGGTTAGGTATACATCTATAACATGTATATCACATATACCTTTGGTATTGCCGGCCTTCTTATCCGCTAAGTACTTGGGGCAGTTCCGCTTCCAGTGACCGTTTCCCTTGCAATAAAAGCACTCAGTCTCAGGCTTGGGTCCATTCTTTGTCTTCTTCCCGGCAACTTGCTTACCGGGCGCGGCAACTCCCTTGCCGTCTTTCTTGAAGTTCTTCTTACCCTTGCCTTTCTTGAACTTAGTGGTTTTATTCACCATCAACACTTGATGTTCCTTTTTGATCTCCACCTCCGCTGATTTCAGCATTGAATATACCTCAGGAATGGTCTTTTCCATCCCCTGCATATTGAAGTTCATCACAAAGCTCTTGTAGCTAGGTGGGAGCGACTGAAGGATTCTGTCAACGACCGCGTCATCCGGGAGATTAACTCCCAGCTGAGACAAGCGGTTGTGCAACCCAGACATTTTGAGTATGTGTTCACTGACGGAACTATTCTCCTCCATCTTACAACTGTAGAACTTGTCGGAGACTTCATATCTCTCGACCCGGGCATGAGCTTGGAAAACCATTTTCAGCTCTTGGAACATCTCATATGCTCCGTGCTGCTCAAAACGCTTTTGGAGCCCCGGTTCTAAGCTGTAAAGCATGCTGCACTGAACCAGGGAGTAATCATCACTACGTGACTGCCAGGCGTTCAGAACGTCTTGAGTTGCTGGGAAAACAGGTGCATCACCTAGCGGTGTTTCAAGGACATATGCTTTCTTGGCAGCTATGAGGATAATCCTTAGGTTACGGACCCAGTCCGTGTAGTTGCTACCATCGTCTTTCAGCTTGGTTTTCTCTAGGAACGCGTTGAAGTTGAGGGCAACATTAGCGTGGCCCATTTGATCTACAAGACATATTGTAAAGGGTTTTTAGACTAAGTTCATGATAATTAAGTTCATCTAATCAAATTATTAACGAACTCCCACTCAGACAGACAACCCTCTAGTCATCTAAGTGATACATGATCCGAGTCAACTAGGCCATGTCCGATCATCACGTGAGACGGACTAGTCATCATCGGTGAACATCTTCATGTTGATCGTATCTGCTATACGACTCATGTTCGACCTTTCGGTCTCTTGTGTTCCGAGGCCATGTCTGTACATGCTAGGCTCGTCAAGTCAACCTAAGTGTATTGCGTGTGTAAATCTGGCTTACACCCGTTGTATACGAACGTTAGAACCTATCACACCCGATCATCACGTGGTGCTTCGGAACAACGAACTTTCGCAACGGTGCACAGTTAGGGGGAACACTTTCTTGAAATTTTAGCGAGGGATCATATTATTTATGCTACCGTCGTTCTAAGCAAATAAGATGTAAAACATGATAAACATCACATGCAATCAAATAGTGACATGATATGGCCAATATCATTTTGCTCCTTTTGATCTCCATCTTCGGGGCGCCATGTTCATCATCGTCACCGGCATGACACCATGATCTCCATCATCATGATCTCCATCATCGTGTCTTCATGAAGTTGTCTCGCCAACTATTACTTCTACTACTATGGCTAACGGTTAGCAATAACGTAAAGTAATTACATGACGTTCCAGTTGACACGCAGGTCATAAATAAATTAAGACAACTCCTATGGCTCCTGCCGGTTGTCATACTCATCGACGTGCAAGTCGTGATTCCTATTACAAGAACATGATCAATCTCATACATCACATATATCATTCATCACATCCTTCTGGCCATATCACATCACATGACACTTGCTGCAAAAACAAGTTAGACGTCCTCTAATTGTTGTTGCAAACTTTTACGTGGCTGCTATAGGTTTCTAGCAAGAACGATTCTTACCTACGCCAAAACCACAACGTGATATGCCAATTTCTATTTACCCTTCATAAGGACCCTTTTCATCGAATCCGATCCGACTAAAGTGGGAGAGACAGACACCCGCTAGCCACCTTATGCAACTAGTGCATGTCAGTCGGTGGAACCTGTCTCACGTAAGCGTACGTGTAAGGTCGGTCCGGGCCGCTTCATCCCACGATGCCGCCGAATCTAGATAAGACTAGTAACGGCAAGTAAATTGACAAAATCGACGCCCACAACAACTTGTGTTCTACTCGTGCATAGAAACTACGCATAGACCTAGCTCATGATGCCACTGTTGGGGATCGTAGCAGAAATTAAAA
Source organism: Triticum aestivum (assembly GCF_018294505.1). Classification (NCBI taxonomy): domain Eukaryota; kingdom Viridiplantae; phylum Streptophyta; class Magnoliopsida; order Poales; family Poaceae; genus Triticum; species Triticum aestivum. The sequence goes on from NC_057796.1 coordinate 452,135,304, forward strand.
TTTTCTACGCATCACCAAGATCAATCTATGGAGTTTACTAGCAACGAGAGGGGAGGAGTGCATCTACATACCCTTGTAGATCGCGAGCGGAAGCGTTCAAGAGAACGGGGTTGATGGAGTCATACTCGTCGTGATCCAAACCACCGATGATCCAAGCGCCGAACGGACGGCACCTCCGCGTTCAACACACGTACGGAGAGGTGACGTCTCCCACGCCTTGATCCAGCAAGGTGGAGGGAGAGGTTGAGGAAGAAGGCTCCAACAGCAGCACGACGGCGTGGTGGTGGTGGAGTGACAGTTCTCCAGCAGGGCTTCGCCAAGCACACGTGGAGGAGGAGAGGTGTTGGGGAGGGGAGGGGCTGTGCCTTTGATGTGGTGCTGCAGCCCTCCCCTCACCCCTCTATTTATAGGGAGAAGGGGGAAGGGGCAGGCCCCTCTAGATGAGATCTAGAGGGGGGCGGCGGCCAAGGGGGGAGGGAGCTTGCCCCCCAAGCAAGGGGGGCGCCCCCCCTTTAGGGTTCCCCCCAAACCCTAGGCGCATGGGCCCTAGGGGGGTTGGCGCCCAGCCCACTAAGGGCTGGTTCCCTTCCACCTACAGCCCATAAGGCCCTCCGGGGCAGGTGGACCCTCCCGGTGGACTCCCGGAACCCCTCCGGTGGTCCTGGTACAATACCGGTATACCCCCGAATATTTTCGGTGACCGTATGGTGACTTCCCATATATAAATCTTTACCTCCGGACCATTCCGGAACTCCTCGTCATTCTCCTAATGAGGTGATCTCGTTAATCAAATGACAACTTATGTCTATTGCTAGGAAACATAACCATCTTTGATTAACGAGCTAGTCAAGTAGAGGCATACTAGTGACACTCTGTTTGTCTATGTATTCACACATGTATTATGTTTCCGGTTAATACAATTCTAGCATGAATAATAAACATTTATCATGATATAAGGAAATAAATAATAACTTTATTATTGCCTCTAGGGCATATTTACTTCAGTCTCCCACTTGCACTAGAGTCAATAATCTAGTTCACATCGCCATGTGATTTAACATGAATAGTTCACATCACCATGTGATTAACACCCATGGTTCACATCGTCATGTGACCATCACCCAAAGGGTTTACTAGAGTCAGTAATCTAGTTCACATCGCTATGTGATTAACACCCAAAGAGTAGTAAGGTGTGATCATGTTTTGCTTGTGAGATAATTTTAGTCAACGGGTCTGTCACATTCAGATCCGTAAGTATTTTGCAAATTTCTATGTCTACAATGCTCTGCATGGAGCTACTCTAGCTAATTGCTCCCACTTTCAATATGTATCTAGACCGAGACTTAGAGTCATCTAGATTAGTGTCAAAACTTGCATCGACGTAACCTTTTACGACGAGCCTTTTGTCACTTCCATAATCGAGAAACATATCCTTATTCCAGCAAGGATAATTTTGACCACTGTCCAGTGATCTACTCCTAGATCACTATTGTACTCCCTTGCCAAAATCAGTGTAGGGTATACAATAGATCTGGTACACAGCATGGCATACTTTATAGAACCTATGGCCAAGGCATAGGGAATGACTTTCATTCTCTTTCTATCTTTTGCCGTGGTCGGGCTTTGAGTCTTTACTCAATTTCACACCTTGTAACACAGGCAAGAACTCTTTTCTTTGACTGTTCTATTTTGAACTACTTCAAAATCTTGTTAAGGTATGTACTCATTGAAAAACTTATCAAGCGTCTTCATCTATCTCTATAGATCTTGATGCTCAATATGTAAGCAGCTTCACCGAGGTCTATCTTTGAAAAACTCCTTTCAAACACTCCTTTATGCTTTGCAGAATAATTCTACATTATTTCCGATCAACAATATGTCATTCACATATACTTATCAGAAATGCTGTAGTGCTCCCACTCACTTTCTTGTAAATACAGGCTTCACCGCAAGTCTGTATACAACTATATGCTTTGATCAACTTATCAAAGCGTATATTCCAACTCCGAGATGCTTGCACCAGTCCATTGATGGATCGCTGGAGCTTGCATATTTTGTTAGCACCTTTAGGATTGACAAAACCTTCTGGTTGTATCATATACAACTCTTCTTTAATAAATCCGTCAAGGAATGCAGTTTTGTTTATCCCTTTGCCAGATTTCATAAAATGCGGCAATTGCTAACATGATTCGGACAGACTTAAGCATAGATACGAGTGAGAAACTCTCATCGTAGTCAACATCTTGAACTTGTCGAAAACCTTTTTGCGACAATTCTAGCTTTGTAGATAGTGATACTACTATCAGTGTCCGTCTTCCTCTTGACAATCCATTTATTCTCAATTGCTTGCCGATCATCGGGAAAGTCAACCAAAGTCCACACTTTGTTCTCATACATGGATCTCATCTCAGATTTCATGGCCTCAAGCCATTTTGCGGAATCTGGGCTCACCATCGCTTCTTCATAGTTCGTAGGTTCGTCATGGTCTAGTAACATAACCTCCAGAACAGGATTACCGTACCACTCTGGTGCGGATCTTACTCTGGTTTACCTACGAGGTTTGGTAGTAACTTGATCTGTAGTTACATGATCATCATCATTAACTTCCTCACTAATTGGTGTAGAAGTCACAGGAACAGATTTCTGTGATCCAATAAGGGAGCAGGTACAGTTACCTCATCAAGTTCTACTTTCCTCCCACTCACATCTTTCGAGAGAAACTCCTTCTCTAGAAAGGATCCATACTTAGCAACGAATGTCTTGCCTTCGGATCTGTGATAGAAGGTGTACCCAACTGTCTCCTTTGGGTATCCTATGAAGACACATTTCTCCGATTTGGGTTTGAGCTTATCATGATGAATTTTTTTCACATAAGCATCGCAACCCCAAAATTTTAAGAAACGACAACTTTGGTTTCTTGCCAAACCACAGTTCATAAGGCGTCGTCTCAATGGATTTTGATGGTGCCCTATTTAACGTGAATGTAGCTATCTCTAATGCATAACCCAAAAAGATAGTGGTAAATTGGTAAGAGACATCATAGATTGCACTATATCCAATAAAGTACGGTTATGACGTTCGGACACACCATTACACTGTGGTGTTCCAGGTGGCGTGAGTAGTGAAACTATTACACATTGTTTTAACTGAAGGCCAAACTCGTAACTCAAATATTTTACCTCTGCGATCATATCGTAGAAACTTTTATTTTCTTGTTACGATGATTCTCCACTTCACTCTGAAATTCTTTGAACTTTTCAAATGTTTCAGACTTTGTGTTTCATCAAGTAGATATACCCATATCTGCTCAAATCATCTGTGAAGGTCAGAAAATAATGATACCTGCTACGAGCCTCAATATTCATCGGACCACATACATCTGTATGTATGATTTCCAACAAATCTGTTGCTCTCTCCATAGTTCCGGAGAACGGCGTTTTAGTCATCTTGCCCATGAGGCACGGTTCGCAAGCATCAAGTGATTCATAATCAAGTGATTCCAAAATCTCATCAGTATGGAGTTTCTTCATGCGCTTTACACCAATATGACCTAAACGGCAGTACCACAAATAAGTTGCACTATCATTACTAACTTTGCATCTTTTGGCTTCAATATTATGAATATGTGTATCACTACGATCGAGATCCAACAAACCATTTTCGTTGGTGTGTATGACCATAAAGGTTTTATTCATGTAAACAGAACAACAATTGTTCTCTAACTTAAATGAATAACCGTATTGCAATAAACATGATCAGATCATATTCATGCTCAACGCAAACACCAAATAACACTTATTTAGTTTCAACACTAATACCGAAAGTACAGGGAGTGTGCGATGATGATCATATCAATCTTGGAACTACTTCCAACACACATCGTCACCTCGCCTTTTACTAGTCTCTGTTTATTCTGCAACTCCCGTTTTCGAGTTACTACTCTTTAGCAACTGAACCAGTATCAATTACCGAGGGGTTGCTATAAACACTAGTAAAGTACACATCAATAATCTGTATATCAAATATACCTTTGTTTACTTTTACTAGTCTCTGTTTATTCTGCAACTCCCGTTTCGAGTTACTACTCTTAGCAACTGAACCAGTATCAATTACCGAGGGGTTGCTATAAACACTAGTAAAGTACACATCAATAATCTGTATATCAAATATACCTTTGTTCACTTTGCCATCCTTCTTATCCACCAAATAGTTGGGGTAGTTCCGCTTCTAGTGACCAGTCCCTTTGCAGTAGAAGCACTTAGTCTCAAGCTTAGGACCAGACTTAGGCTTCTTCACTTGAGCAGCAACTTGCTTGCCGTTCTTTTTGAAGTTCCCCTTTTTCCCTTTGCCCTTTTCTTGAAACTAGTGGTCTCGTCAACCATCAACACTTGATGTTTTTCTTGATTTCTACCTTCATCGATTTCAGCATCACGAAGAGCTCGGGAATTACTTTCGTCATCCCTTGCATACTATAGTTCATCACGACGTTCTACTAACTTGGTGATGGTGACTAGAGAATTCTGTCAATCACTATTTTATCTGGAAGATTAACTCCCACTTGATTCAAGCGATTGTAGTACCCAGACAATCTGAGCACATGCTCACTTTGAGCGATTCTCCTCCATCTTTTAGCTATAGAACTTGTTGGAGACTTCATATCTCTCAACTCGGATATTTGCTTGAAATATTAACTTCAACTCCTGGAACATCTCATATGGTCCATGACATTCAAAACGTCTTTGAAGTCCCGATTCTAAGCCGTTAAGCATGGTGCACTAAACTATCAAGTAGTCATCATATTGAGCTAGCCAAACGTTCATAACGTCTGCATCTGCTCCTGCAATAGGTCTGTCACCTAGCAGTGCATCAAGGACATAATTTTTCTGTGCAGCAATGAGGATAATCCTCAGATCACGGATCCAATCCGCATCTTTGCTACTAACATCTTTCAACATAATTTTCTCTAGGAACATATAAAAAATAAAACAGGGAAGCAACAACGCGAGCTATTGATCTACAACATAATTTGCAAAATACTATCAGGACTAAGTTCATGATAAATTTAAGTTCAATTAATCATATTACTTAAGAACTCCCACTTAGATAGATATCCCTCTCATCATCTAAGTGATTACGTGATCCAAAGCAACTAAACCATGTCCGATTAACACGTGAGATGGAGTAGTTTCAATGGTGAACATCACTATGTTGGTCATATCTACTATATGATTCACGCTCGACCTTTCGGTCTCTGTGTTCCGAGGCCATATCTGTATATGCTAGGCTCGTCAAGTTTAACCTGAGTATTCTGCGTGTGCAACTGTTTTGCACCCGTTGTATTTGAACGTAGAGCCTATCACACCCGATTAACACGTGGTGTCTCAGCACGAAGAACTTTTGCAACGGTGCATACTCAGGGAGAACACTTTTATCTTGAAATTTTAGTGAGAGATCATCTTATAATGCTACCGTCAATCAAAGCAAGATAAGATGCATAAAGGATTAACATCACATGCAATCAATATAAGTGATATGATATGGCCATCATCATCTTGTGCTTGTGATCTCCATCTTCGAAGCACCGTGCTTGTGATCTCCATCTCCGAAGCACCGTCATGATCACCATCGTCACTGGCGCGACACCTTGATCTCCATCGTAGCATCGTTGTCGTCTCGCCAACTTATTGCTTTTACGACTATCGCTACCGCATAGTGATAAAGTAAAACTATTACATGGCGATTGCATCTCATACAATAAAGCGACAACCATATGGCTCCTGCCAGTTGCCGATAACTCGGTTACAAAACATGATCATCTCATCCAACACATTATATCATGTCTTGACCATATCACATCACAACATGCCCTGCAAAAACAAGTTAGACGTCCTCTACTTTGTTGTTGCAAGTTTTACGTGGCTGCTACGGGCTTAGCAAGAACCGTTCTTACCTACGCATCAAAACCACAACGATAGTTTGTCAAGTTGGTGCTGTTTTAACCTTCGCAAGGACCGGGCGTAGCCACACTCGGTTCAACTAAAGTGAGAGAGACAGACACCCGCCAGTCACCTTTAAGCAACGAGTGCTCCGAACGGTGAAACCAGTCTCGCGTAAGCGTACGCGTAATGTCGGTCCGGGCCACTTCATCTCACAATACCGCTGAACCAAAGTATGACATGCTGGTAAGCAGTATGACTTATATCGCCCACAACTCACTTGTGTTCTACTCGTGCATAGCATCAACGCATAAAACCAGGCTCTGATACCACTGTTGGGGAACGTAGTAATTTCAAAAAAATTCCTACGCACACGGAAGATCATGGTGATGCATAGCAACGAGAGGGGAGAGTGTTGCCCACGTACCCTCGTAGACCGACAGCGGAAGCGTTATCACAACGCGGTTGATGTAGTCGTACGTCTTCACGATCCGACCGATCAAGTACCGAACGTACGGCACCTCCGAGTTCTACACACGTTCAGCTCGATGACGTCCCTCGAACTCCGATCCAGCCGAGTGTTGAGGGAGAGTTTCGTCAGCACGACGGCGTGGAGACGATGATGATGTTCTATCGACGCAGGGCTTCGCCTAAGCTCCGCAATGATATTATCGAGGTGTAATTTGGTGGAGGGGGGCACCGCACACGGCTAAAAGATCTCAAGGATCAATTGTTGTGTCTCTGGGGTGCCCCCCTGCCCCCGTATATAAAGGAGCAAGGGAGGAGGAGGCCGGCCCTAGGAGGGGGCGCACCAAGTGTGGAGTCCTACTAGGACTCCCTAGTCCTAGTAGGATTCCACCTCCCATATGGAATAGGAAAAGAGGAAGGGAAAAAGAGAAGGAAGGAAGGGGGCGCCCCCCTTCCCTAGTCCAATTCGGACCAGACCAAGGGGAGGGGTGCGGCCACCCTTGAGGCCCTTTTTCTTCTTTCCCGTATGGCCCAATAAGGCCCAATACGTATTCCCGTAACTCTCCGGTACTCCGAAAAATACCCGAATCACTCGGAACCTTTCCGAAGTCCGAATATAGTCGTCCAATATATCGATCTTTACGTCTCGACCATTTCGAGACTCCTCGTCATGTCCCTGATCTCATCCGGGACTCCGAACTCCTTCGGTACATCAACATACATAAACTCATAATAAAACTGTCATCGTAACTTTAAGCGTGCGGACCCTACGGGTTCGAGAACTATGTAAACATGACCGAGACACGCCTCTGGTCAATAACCAATAGCGGGACCTGGATGCCCATATTGGCTCCCACATATTCTACGAAGATCTTTATCGGTCAGACCGCATAACAACATACGTTGTTCCCTTTGTCATCAGTATGTTACTTGCCCGAGATTCGATCGTCGGTATCTCGATACCTAGTTCAATCTCGTTACCGGCAAGTCTCTTTACTCGTTCCGTAACACATCATCCCACAACTAACTTATTAGTCACAATGCTTGCAAGGCTTATAGTGATGTGCATTACCGAGTGGGCCCAGAGATACCTCTCCGACAATCGGAGTGACAAATCCTAATCTCGAAATACGCCAACCCAACAAGTACCTTTGGAGACACCTGTAGAGCACCTTTATAATCACCCATTTACGTTGTGACGTTTGGTAGCACACAAAGTGTTCCTCCGGTAAACGGGAGTTGCATAATCTCATAGTCAGAGGAACATGTATAAGTCATGAAGAAAGCAATAGCAACATACTAAACGATCGGGTGCTAAGCTAACGGAATGGGTCAAGTCAATCACGTCATTCTCCTAATGAGGTGATCTCGTTAATCAAATGACAACTTATGTCTATGGCTAGGAAACATAACCATCTTTGATTAACGAGCTAGTCAAGTAGAGGCATACTAGTGACACTCTGTTTGTCTATGTATTCACACATGTATTATGTTTCCGGTTAATACAATTCTAGCATGAATAATAAACATTTATCATGATATAAGGAATTAAATAATAACTTTATTATTTCCTCTAGGGCATATTTCCTTCAGAGACGTCTTCCCAACCGTACGTGTGTTGAACGCGGAGGTGCCGTCCGTTCGGCGCTCGGTCATCGGTGATTTGGATCACGACGAGTATGACTCCATCAACCCCGTTCACTTGAACGCTTCCGCTCGCGATCTACAAGGGTATGTAGATGCACTCCTCTCTCTCGTTGCTAGATGAATCCATAGATTGATCTTGGTGATGCGTAGAATTTTTTTAATTTCTGCAACGATCCCCAACAACACGGAGGTTAATTCCCATGAAGAAATTGAAAATCTCAAGGCCCACATCAGCTAAATGGGAAGGATTTCACCAGAAGCAACCAGCGCGCATGATTTCCATGCACCTTGCAGCAACATCATCATATAATTGGTTTAATGGATTGCTTATGTTGTCGATGGTGTTGTGTTTGATTAGATTTTAAAGGTGGAGCACGATAGGTGTGTGATAGACGCACAATGGAAACCTTGGATTTGAGGTGGCACCATTACGATTACCAACAAATTAATTAATTAAGTAGTAACCGCTTGATACAAATTGTGCCGTGTAATGAACTAGTGAAATGATAGCCTTTTATATGATGTAATATTGTATGGCAAATAGTCCATCAAATCAAGACAGGTTATTGGTTAGGTTTAGAGAACATGAGCTTGAATAGTTGAGAAATCAATCACTGATTTTATCTTTAGAGTTGCAGTCACTAAATTATTACTAGCTAGTAAGCTCACTCCCTCTCTCTCAACAGTCACCACTAAATGATTCCCCTTCTAGATTGCGTCACGGTTGTTGAATAAAACGATGATCAAAAGCTAACAACCTTTAGTGAAAACAATATGTGCATTATTTCCTTTCCATGGAAAAAACATGCCAAAATAGATTGCTAGCTAGAGAGTTTGGAGGCAGAAGAAAAGAAATTAATAGTGATAGCATAACAGTTGCACAGTGTTCTTCGGTTTGTTGTTACCTTACCCAAACACCCATATGACAACATCGAATCCAAATCAAACCACCAACCTTAATCTACCAGTATAAACCACCTAATCAATTTTCTGTGAACAAGCAAGATAGTCTAAAGAATCAGCACCAGCTATCGCTAGCCCTACCAAGAAAAAGGCAGCCTAAATTAGGTGAGCCAGGTTGGGTGCCTCCTTAATTAATTAGTGCGTTGTTTGGTTTGGTATATTGAGTGTTCGTGAATAGTTTAGGGTTACGCATGCAAAACAAGTGCATATCATGTGGCAACCGCTTAGAGCATTGCACATGCATACTCCAACCTCCCCATAATTTCTTGAGTAATGCTGCACTAATGGACTTTTACGGGGGTTTTATATTGTTAGTTGCAGTTGGCAAAACGTGACTGGATAAGGGGGAGGGAGGGACCCCAACCCAGCTAAAAATCCGCGCGCGCGGGGGGTGGGGGTGCAATTTAGATAGATTGAAGGAGCCTGCAAACTTTCGTATGGTGTCCGCGTGTTTAGGATTATCGTAATTTTTCTCTAAAAATAAGATATCTCCATGAGATTAGCAACTTATCGATCAAGTTGTGGCCACTCGAATTTCATATATAGTTGTAGTATATGATTAACTGTTAATTTGATATGTCATGATCGAGAATATGATTTAGGGAGTATTATAATCTTATATTTGTGTGTGTGTGTGTGTGAGAGAGAGAGAGAGAGAGAGAGAGAGAGATTAATTTAGCTCTGGCCTTGGGGCTTGCATAACTTCAAAGAGGAGCTATGTAAAGTCTCCAGCAGTATATCAAACATTAATGTGTGCCTAATTTTCTTCTAGAATATTTGAAGATGTTTCATAAGAAAGAAGTTGTTTTGTTTTTTTAAATGAACTCATTGATTCTCACCTAATGTAAGATCCCGATAACTACCCCGTGTTACACTATTCAACAGCCAGCCACCTATTCATTCTTTCCCCGGCCCAACATTGCTTCCGTCAAGCGAAACATCAGGGCCCAGACCGAGGGATACGCTTCTTTTCCTTCCAAAGAGAGCGAGGGAAAAGGAAATTAATGTAAGACTGAAGAAAAGTGCATGCAAGTTTTTTGCCCACGCGACACGCACGTCTGAGGTCGGCGTGACTCCCTCAAAGAGAGAGAGAGAGAGAGAGAGAGAGAGAGAGAGAGAGAGATCGACGTGGCTGTGGTAGTGGCACCCTCTTTTATATCTTCAATGACAACCTCCAGCGCCAGTGACGTATGTGTTAAGAATACAATAGTTGCTTATTAATTAAGCTAATTAGGATTAAGTTAATTATTAGATAGGTTGCTTGGTTCTCTAGCAACCATGTACTTCCTTGGTTCTCAAGGCAACTATGTAATTCCTTGGCTCTCAAGTAATTATGTGTTTACTTGACCGCCAAGCATCATGTGTACTTTCGCCTCGCTATAAATACCCCACTTCTATCATCAATAAAGATGGATGGATCATCTTTCATCCAACTCTCTTGTTCTTTACTTTTTACTCAAAACACGTTATTCAACGATTTCAAAAGTTGCTCCTTTGAAGCAATTGTTGTTGTTCACTAAAATGATTTACTATCATAGTAAATTCATGGATGATCATTACATGTTGAATGGTATTATCTATCAATATCAATTATTCAAGCCTCATTTTGCTTGAATAAGTTGTAGAGAATTACTCAAATATATGCATACCAGTGATTCTAAAGTTCTCAATTTCCTCGAGAATAAAGTCCAGAATGTTACCAATGACTTCATCACATGCGTTGTATTGAAGGATACACCCGGGTTCACCTAGGATGACCTTGGCCAAGACTGTTCTCAAACAAGTCATTCTATCCATATACATCTCTTACTTCTAGAAGTAAATTAAATAAATACATGAGCATGTTTCATGTAACACATGGATGACATTTCCAAATGCAAATTCATGTTAGGTGGGAGTGTTTACTTTACGAAGATTTATGACATCAGTCATTCTACCCATCTATCGCATTGTGGCACTATAACTCCACCTTCGAAAAATGTGTCATGGCTATTCTCTTAATAGCTAAGTATCTTCATATTCATTTTATATTTCACCAACTTCACTTAGTTCTTAAACTAATTAAGTACATAATGAATGAATATTTATTTACTTTGAATATTTCCCTTAAGAGATACATGTTGCCATGAGCACATCCGGAATGATCACCCATTCGTTTTTCAAGACCTCAAGTCTACCGTAGCTCATAATTTTGTCACTTAATCAACTTTCAAGTTGAGATCCCTTGATCAAATATTTTCATATGCAGATCCGGTTGAAAATTCCTTATACACTTTACATCCTCTTAAGATGGTACTGCCATCTTTATGATGAAGAAACATGGAATTTCTTAAAATCATCAGATTCATCACCCAACGAGTGCTATACCATTATTTGAAATTCTTTCTAGTACCTATAATACTATGCAAGTTAGTGGTCACAAAATAGAACCATGAGGAATTCGGAGTAAAGTGGAGGCTAATAGACAACCAAAGATAGAATTATCTCTTAATAGGAATCAGTCGTTTTCAAATGATCAAAAGACAACTCTCAATTTTGTCAAATGTGTGGTTATATAAATATTGTACCTATGATTACCAAACCCTCAAACCTATGGTTGAACCACATCATAAATTTATTAAAAGGCCAATAAGTTCAATGGGATAAATTTGAAAATTTGCGAATAACAACCAGATTTTGGTTAAAAAATTGTTCTCAGGATCTTCATTAGAAGGAGGACCAAAAATCTAGTGCAGAAAATGGAGGATGAACTTATTTGCACTCAATAATATCGGAGACCTCAAGTAATCTCCTAATTATCCCAACATATTATTAGCATGTACTTGTACTACTACATGTAGTAAAATGTCCAATATCATATCCCTTGGATACAATATTTGATAAATTTTAATGTATGTTTCAATTCATACTCAATATTGTTGCGTACACAATGATTTTCTAAGTATTAATAAATTTAATATTAGGCTTGATAGCCTTAGCCATCCTGGTTTGGGGATGATTAGAAAATTATTGACAATTTTGTTGGTCACAACTTAACAAGTTGCAAAATATTCCCCATATCATCAGATTATATGTGCACCACATGTGCCATAGGGGAAATCTGTTTTAAGGAACTCTTGCCTTAAAATTCTAAATGAGCCACTTATTCTTTCTTGAACACATTCAAAAGATATATGTGGAATGTTGAACCATTATCTGGGGTAATTTAGATACTTCATGGTACTTATATACACATTCATAAAATGTTTTTAAGTGTGTCTCTTATCACGCACAACCATGATCTTAGCCAATAAATTGCTTAACTTATCAAAGTAGGAGCAAATTCTCCTGAACAAAGGATAAACCCATTCGAATGGATAATGTCATTGAACTCATTTCACGAGAATTTTCTGATTGCATTCAGTACCCTATGTACATAACGAGAATGGTTTAACTAAATTCCTTATCAAAGATAGTCAAATGAATTACATGACCACTTTTAAAGAATTGTAAATTTACCAGTCTCTTGTTGGACACATACGGCCTTACACACCGTAGGTATGATCTAAATCATACCAACTGCATATGATACTACTTTCCCCTTGTAGTTACTACGTGCAAATCAACAAAGTATTTTTATCTGCGATAATTCGGTTACATACTGATATCACCACTCCAGCGTACATCAATGGGCACTCACAGAAAATTAGGGATCCATGTGAGGAATAATAGTTTATCCGTCAATCAAAATTATTCATAGCCCATATGCTGATTGCATCCGCAATAAGGATATTTTCTGGCATTAGGGGGAGATAAGTACCACAAAGAATGCCGAGAAATAAATTAGAAATGTTATTGACATTCAATCCTTATATCCACGTACTCAAAGAATCTAAACTAGAAGTTTAGAGAATCATATATTTGCAACACATTGCAAATCTGCCACATACATTTACTGATAACAAGGTGTTACTAAATTCTATATTCATGGAGTAAAGTGTCAGAAAGTGTGGATGTACCTGATAAACCACTCTGCTCCCCAAATGAGAGCAAGAGGGGAGAAAATCTGACAGGACGAGATATAACTTCTCATATGCTTCCGTGGAAACAGAGGAAATCACATCCTCAACCAGTAAATGTAATTCAACATCAAGTTGAAACACACCTCACTGGATGCTCATCATCCAATGCCCGGCATAAATGTGCACAAATGTTTTGGTACCGGGACATCGAAACACCTTGACTCCATTTATTGTAGGAAATCACAAGGAGATAAAAAGGAGTAAATATTTTATCCACAGACTTCAATGATTCCATGAGAATCATATAAACTAAAGACTACATTTGTCGACATATATTTCTTCTCAAATTGCTAAAACCTTTTGGGCCCAGAACCAAAATCCATGGTAGAGTGCCTCTTGCACTCATATTGGTTCACATAAAAGGAAACAAGTAATGAAGAATAGCACTCGCTCAACAAATGAGTGGTATTTACCGCAGTAATACCTACTCCTCATAAGTATCTTCCATATGGAATACTAAAAACTTCGCATTCATAAACAAAGTCAACGAGGTGGTGAGAAAGCGAGGCTTCTAGCAAAAGGGTTCACGCAGAGGCGGCATCAATTATGATGTAACATACCCTCTTGGTATGAGTGGAATTATGTTTCGATACTAAATATCATTGGCAATAAAATAATAACAATACCCATGAAGTTAATGGATGCAGTGAGTACATACTCATATGGATCACTCATTTCGGATATCTATATTGAAGTCCCTGAAGGGCTTACAATTCCGAATCCAAAGACAAATCGCAACATGTTTTTGTGTAAAACTTCATAGGCACTCTATGACTTGAAATAGTCGAAAATCATATGGTACTACCGACTAAATGAGTTCCTTCTTCAAAAGGATTACTCGAATAATGATGATTGTTTATGTGTTTTAATAAAGAAATCAGAAATTTGATTTCCTTACATCACCTCAGTGTATATTGATGACCTCATCATCAATGTCTATACAAGACCTAAACATGCACAAAATCATCTCAAGACGGGAAATTTGGATTCAACCAAATTTAGCTTAAGTTCACAACTTGAGCAATCTCTCAAGAATACAGATCAGTCTACATATATCCAAAACATATATGAGAAGTTCAATGTGGATATATCATACCACTAAAAGACATGTAATATGGTTATACTACCCCTGATAGGGTACAAATCCATTCATACATAGGGTTGATAATGAAGTGATATCAGAACCTGAAGTTCTATATCTCACTAATGTAAAAGCACTCATATAGTTGCAAAGTACGTCAAATCTGACACTATATTTGCTATGTTTGTTCAGAGTGCAACCCCCAACAAAAGGTATATGGCTGATATAAGAAATATTAGCTCATATCTCAAGCTCACAATAAATCTTGGATATTTCCATTAGGAAGTACAAGATATGACCATGATATGGTATAATGATATTGGCTCTTTCTCTGATCCCAACAACGCCATATCAATGACTGAATTTGCGGGAATAGCCTTCATATGGAAGTCATCTAAACGGGCTTTAATGGCTATTTCTAGGTATCATTCTGACGTAATTGCTTTATGTAAAATCATTACAAAATATGCATGGCTTAGTCGAATGATTAACCACACTCAAAATCATGTGGTTGGGATTCATCAGAATCACATATCTTGATTTATCAAGACACTACCACTTGTGTTACTCAATACCTACAGGTTATATGAAGAACAATATCATAAAGCACATTGCTCGAAAATTACATATCCTCAAAAATTATAGAAAGTGAGGAAACAATATCAAACAAAATTCTATGAAAATCCAACAGATTATTCACAATGTCATGATCATGTCAATGAAATTGGTATGAGACATCCTCTGGATTTCCAAAGTTCAGGGGGAGTAATCTCCCAAACTATGACATGTTTACAATCATCAGATTGCATATATTGTACTCTTTTTTCCTTCATGATTTTTCCCCTAATGGTTTCTCATAAAAGGTTTTTAATGAGAAAATATGAACACAAGTGCCTGTATATGTCATATCAATTTCTCCTTATATTTTCCCAGATGGGTTTTAAAGGAGTTTTGAATGACATATTAGATCGCACTCTTTTCCCTTATGAGTTTTCTTTCAAAGTTTCTCATAATGGTTTTTAATGAGGCAATATCTTCTCAAAAATCATATGTCATACTTTATATTTTCCCTATCGAGGTTTTTAAAGAAAGTACTCAAGACATATTAATTGTTATCTAAACTCACCAATGAGTTTTCTCCTTCTTCAAAGGTTTTTCTCATATGAGTTATCAAGAGACAATAATCATTATATGTTGCATCATTTTTTCCTTATTATTTTTCCCACTGGGTTTAAAGGAGTTTTAGCAACATATCTACACTATTCTCCTCATATTTTTCCCACAGGGTTTTTGAAGAAGACATTCAAGATTATTCAAAGAATTTGTCAAGATGATAGATATACCAAAGAAGAGGCGTTGTACAAGGGGGAGTGTTAAGAACAGAATAGTTGCTTATTAATTAAGCTAATTAGGATTAAGTTAATTGTGAGATAGGTTGCTTGGTTCTCAAGCAACCGTGTACTTCCTTGGTTCTCAAGGCAACCACGTAATTCCTTGGCTCTCAAGTAACTATGTTTACTTAACCGTCAAGCATCATGTGTACTTTCATCTGGGTATAAATACTCCACTTCTATCATCAATAAAGATTGATGGATCATCTTTCATTCAACTCTCTTGTTCTTTACTTTTTACTGAAAACAGTATGGACTGGGGCCGACGGCCGGGTCGATGTGGGCCATGTGGCGCAGCAGTTGTGAAGTGCCGTAACTACAAAACCAGCTGATACATGTCAGTCACAAAGGTATGCGCCCGTGAAGAAAAGTTGAAAAAGAAGGTGATGCCGACGTCGTCCGTTCTTTCTTCCTCACGTCGTCAGTTTATACAAGTAGCCAAGTTCGTACATAGTCATAGAGCACACACTTGACACTGAGAGTACGTGAGAGGGATGGACGACGCGTGCGATTCAGATTTTTCAACCCCCAATAAATTCCTAGATTGGCTCATGCGGACCATGGTTGGCAGGTCCTTCTGTTGAAACAGGTGAGAGAGCACAAACAAATGCAAGACCGGCAGATCGTAGGTGCATGCATGGCCATGCATGCACACCCGAGAGCCAGACGTACAGATGATTTGATCAGTTTGCCGTTCCCATATTCCTCCGGGACGCGGCACACACGAACACGGCGGCTAAGACCATTTCCAGCCGTTGGCCCCTCTGAGGGCGCCTAAAATCGCTGCATGGGGTGAGCCGGCGCAAAAAAAGGCCTGGAAGCGAGTTGGTCCCTAGCCGCCGGCCCAGGGCCGCCCCCAGACGCGTCTAAATTTTTTCAAAAAAGAAAACGTTCGGCGAAGTTCGGCTAAACACGTCTAAATTTCAGCAAACTTTGACATATATTAGACATGTTCGCGGCATTTTACATAGCAAATATATTTAAAAAAGGAACTGGCTGAATGCGGAGTAGTCGTCGCCGCCATCCTCACCGCCGTCGTCATCGTCGGCCTTCTCCTCCTTGACGCGGCCGTCCCTGGTGGACCCCTGACCAGCGTCGCCATGGCGGACTGGTGGCGGCGGCGCGTTGTCGTTGTCGCTGTCTTCGATGACGACGACGACTCCTTCGTCGCGGCCCCGGCGGCACTGCTCGAACCGCCGCAGGGCAGCGCACTGGCGCTCCCTCGCCATCTTCAGGAAGTCCTTGCGTGCCCATTCCAGGGCCGCGTCGTCGTCGAGCTCCACGTCGCCGTGCTCCGTCTTCACGGCGGGGAGAACCGGCTCCGTTTTCACCGGCGCGAGCCCCGGCTCCGTCTTTGGCTTGACGAAGCACGGAGGAGCCGATGAGGAGGCGCGCCGGCCGCCCTCGTTGATTACGATGCCGGCGCTGCGAGTGCGCCGGCCGAGCGGCGTCTCCGCCGCGGGCTCGGCCTTGACGCCGAGCAGCGCCGGAGAGCCGGAGGAGTGGGAAGAAGATTGCGAGGAGGAAGACGAGGAGGAGCCGAACCTCCTGGGCATCCATTGCCCGGCGCGTCGGCGGTGGGCCGGGGCGGCCGCCCTCGCCAGGGAAGGGTATGCCAGCGGTGGGTTGTTGCTGCCCTCAAGGTGCGTCAGCACGCCCTCGAGCGTGCGGCCAGGGACGCCCCACCACAGGTGGCGCCCCTCGCTGTTCTTCGTGCTGCCCACCACCGGCGCCCCGTTGGTGGACGCCAGCCTCTGCTGCTGACGGCGCTCGAAGTACGCTGTCCACGCCGCGTGGTTGTCGGCGGCGTACTGGGGCAGGGCGAGCTGCTCGTCGGTGAGGGAGGAGCGCACGATCTCTACCTCGGCGGTGAAGTAGGGTGCGCGCGCCACGGCGTCGGGCAACGGAGGAATGGGCACTCCCCCGTTGCTGAGCCTCCACCCCGTCGGCCCGGCGCGCATGTCCGGCGGCGCCGGGATGTTGGCCTCGAACATGAGCCACGACTCCTGTTCGCGGAGCGAGTGGCGGCCGAAGCCGTTGGCCGCCGCCTCGTCGCCGGGGAAACGTTCGGCCATCGGGAGAGGGAGAGGGAGGGCTCGGCGGCTAGGGCTGATGTGGCCAGAGGCGAGGGAGGCCACCGGCTTATATAGTCGCGCCCGTGTGTACGCCGCGCCTGTGTGTACGCGTGCGCGGAAGGGGAGGCGTCGCCGCGCCGCCCGTGAGGAATCAATGGCAAGGCTGACCGGCGGCGGCAGCGCGACAGCCTTGGCTTTGATTCCCGCGGGAACCGAGGCGATGAGGGCGACGAAGCGCCCGTCTCGCTGACTCGGCGGGCCCGCGGCTGCTTCGTGCCAAAACAACTCGCCCCGGCGCCCCCGGCGCGCCGGGTTCGGCCTGGGTCCGCCGGCGCTGATTTCGGTCCAGGCCGGCAAAAATCGGGGCGCGACTGGGCCGTTTTTTCGGCGCCGCGCGCGAAAAAATCGTCTGGGGAGGCTTTTCTGGAAGCGCGGCTGGAGATGCTCTAAGCTAGATTATTCCATCGGAAACTGTTGGCCATGATGTTCCTGTCTGACTTATCCAATTTCTCCCTTTCCTCTAGAGAGACCATAGTTTTCATGCTCCTTTTGCAAGCATCACCGTTCGTCCATTCACTCGTGGAAAGCTTGATCCCTTTTTCACAGGGGGGACAAGCCGTATCTCCGTCATCCCCTCAAATTCCCTACGCTGTTTGACAAGTTCCACCGCGGCAAGCTGTGCCGCAACAAGGGCCTGCTAGCTGCCTGCTCATGCGGCCGTGCCGACACTTCGCCGGTCAACCCCCCGAATGGTACCTGTGCCCGTGTCGAGTTGCCGTGCCACTAAACAAGGAGGGCAACAGATTACAGTGATATAATTAGCCTGACAGGTCGGGTTTCCCATGAAAAAACTGAAAATCTCAGGGTCGGTGTCAGCTCGAGAAGGATTTCAGATTTCACGGGAAGCAACCGGCACGGCATGCATGATTTCCATGCACGCACACCTTGCTACAACGCCAGAATATTATTGGTTCTATAATTCCATTGCTTCTGTCATCGTGTACTCGTGTTGCGCCTGATTAGATTTTTAAAGGTGGTTGCGACGGCTGGACGTCCTTTCATGGAGCATTAATAATGGCTCCGACTGATATATACGTGCATGATGGGGAACCTTGTATTTGAGGTGGCACCATTTGGATCACCAGCTAATTAATTAATTACTCTTTTTTTGGCGGAAAATTAATTAATTACTCAACAAATCGCTTGATACGAACTGTACTCTGTAATGAGCTAGTGACGCCATAACATTTTCTATGGGTATTACTGTGTAGCAAATATTCCATCAAATCAAGACTGGCTATTGGTGAGTTTCGGAGAACAGGAGCTTGAATAGTTGAGAAATTAATCACTGAATTATTAGTCGGTAAGCTCACTCTCCACCCAACGATTCTATTTCTAGAATGTACTCTGATCAGGAGCTTGAATATATAATCACTGAATTATATATTCTGATCAGGAGCTTGAATAGTTTATTGTTATCTCCTTCCCCATACAAAAGCTTATGTTACAATACATGGTGCCAGTCCAACCACATAGACTCTAGCATATGTCATCATCGAATCCAAATCAAATCACCTACCTTAATTAACCAGCACAAACCACCTAATCAATATTCTGTGAACAAGTGCTAGATAGTCTAAAAAATCAGTACTATCTAGCCCTACCATGAAAAAGGCGGCCTAATTAGGTGAGCTTAATTAATTATTTAGTTTTCATGCATGGCTTGAACAACTAGCTCTCCTACGGCCATTGTACTGAACGACTTAATCATGCGGGTTATTCATGCAAGACATGTGCACATCACGCCATATATCTGTCGGGACGGTAACGGCCTAGAGCACTACACATGCTTGCACCAAACCTCTCCATAATTTCTGTCCATTGTTTTTCAAAAATCTTTATGATATTAGCTAATTAACAATCAACGTGTGGCCACTCTAATTCATATATAGTGTATATGATTAACTGCCAATTTTATATGTCATGATTGAGACTATGATCTATGGAGTATTACATTGTTATATTTTTGTGTGTGTGATTAGTTAGCTTTGGGCTTGCATAACTTGAAAGAGGAGCCACAGCCAGAGGCAAGGCAGGCATGATGCATATTCTGCTCTATTTTTCTGCTTTCCTATCTGCTTTCCTTTGTGGAGGAGGCAAGTCAAGATCAGGGCTCATCTCAAAATCTCTGGAGATGAACTACATATTCCGGTCCTGAAATCTGAATCACATGCATGTTCAGTCTACATCTCAAATTAGGCCGAGTACATACACTACCTAGTGTACGTAGGTGCTAGTAGTCGTGCATGCATTGGTTTCTCTACCGATGGAGTATGTACTTATACAGGTACGCTTCTTCGATCAGTAACCGGCAAACTTTCACATCCAGGTGACACGATTTGCCACAGGAAACTCCGAACCACTATGATACGACCCCCCGCCCTTTGGTTTGATTTGATAATGGAAGTGGTGGTCTAGCTAGCTAAGAGCAACTCTAGCAAACGTGTCGTTTGTGCATAAGAACTGTTGGTACGGTGATCAACACATATAAAGATACCCTAGTAGAGTCATCATATGTGTTGCGGTCGTCAACTTTTATGGAGCTCAATCAAAAAATGACTCCTGGTCTTCAAAAAGGGACATTGTGGAGGCCCCGTTTGAAGTACGTTCCAAACCCAACGCCCCGTGCGGCTGGGAAGCTTCATATTCTTCCTCCTCGCATCACTACAAGGTTTGAAGCAATGACGCCGCCCGTGACCAACACTATCGACAAAGAAGATCACCGGGGATAGGGTGACGTGATCGCCAACGGCCTGCCACATTTATGACGAGCCCGTTCGCTCAGATACCGTGGCGGCCTGTTGGATGGCCGCCAAGCGGCATCATCCACATTTATGAGGATTCCTCGCGTTGCTAATAGATGCAATTGAGCCTATGGGAAACACTATGACCAGTATATACTCTTTGCGGGGTTCACTGGTATAACTTAACACACTACTGTCTAGTAGTAACCTAAGAGCATAGTCAATTGGACCCCTCCCCCCGCCCTCAATTCATCTTCATATGTCCAAGGGGATAGGCCGGACAAATAATTGAAATCCATCCTGACCCCCTAATCCACCCCATATGACAGGGCTATCCAACACGCCACACTTTCAGCCCAGACGCCCTTGGACGCATCCGCCACATCAGACTGGCTTGTGGGCCCTTTGGTAAACCAATCGTTCGCCTTGGAGGCTAGAGCTCACCAGATTGGTGCCCTTATTCATGGCGCCACATCGGAATGCCGCCCAAGGATCCAAGCACCCGGCTACTAAAGCCAAACGTCAAGGGACAAACCCTAGCATCCTCATTTCATGTGACATTCCGGCTTAATAGGAATGATAAACTACGCTTATCCATGTGCACCTTCTTCTTTGGAAGCCATCGGAAAGAAACCTCAAATTTAAGCGTGTTGAGGATGGGTGATCGGCTGGGAAGTTGATCCCAGGTGTGCAAGTGTGCGGACGAAGTGCGCATGAAAAGGCTAGTGTTGGTCTATGAAGCTAGTCTAGATTCCAAGCGAAATGGCGGGGGACCGGTGGGGTGAACCGGTGGATTTTGTCGGGGCATTACATTTCCTCCCGTTCTCGTCCCGTCACCGTCGTTACTGTACCTGTGTACACTTTGACCATGTCATCAGCCATGGTCCATGAGAAGGTCATGTATTACAAGATGCTCATGTTGGAGTGTCGAGCGGAGCTTGCGGCAGAGGTGAGCGCCGCCGAGGCATGACGCGGCCCGCATTACGGCTGCGTAACCTCCAAGCTCCTCGGAGCCGTTCTCAAGTAGTAGTAGGAGGAGACGGGCATGCGGGTTGACCCTGCCGCCAGGTTCGAGGTGGCGGATGCCACAACCAGCGAGTGCAACAACATCCGCTTCCTCTTGGTGGAGGAGGCAGGCAAGCAGTTCAGCCTTGCCCAAGCCGAGGAGACAGAGCACCTCGTGGTGTAGGCGCGGCTCGAGCTCGAAGCCGAGCGCACATGTGATGCTGCCTTGGCCAAGCTCATCGCTGACCCTACCATCGTGGCCGATATCTACACCATCCTCGACTCCCTAAAGTCCAAGCGAGTGGTGGCGGCAAACCAACGGGAAATCCACCTTTGCGTTGTCAAGCGGGAGCGGCTCTTCGCTGGCGACGAGGAGAGACCCACAATTAGATCCGGCGCCAATGAAATGATAACGAGGCAATCAACTTCCGCAAAGGGGCCATTGAGCTCTTCTCCGACGAGGAGTAGGAGTAGGGTAGTATCTAGCTTACAATCTTGTTTTACCAATGAAGTTTGTTTTTATCTACCTGTATATGAATTACGTATAAAATCAACACTGCATGGTTTTGTATGGATTCGAGTGTTTGCAAATGGACGGTGACTTTGCCCTGCCAAACAAATGGGGGGTTGGGCCGCTTCACCCGTGATTGAAGTTGTAACAGGACGAGGCTATAAACCAATGACAAATATTTTTATTTTCGACATGCAAAACGGAACTCAACTTGGTGAGATAAACTGCATATTCAGGTCCTGAAATCCGAATCACATGCATGTTCAGTCTACATCGCAAATTAGGTCGAGTGGATACATACACTTGCTAGTGTACGTAGATGCTGGTAGTCGTGCACGCATTGATTTCTCTACCAATGGAATACGTATATAGGTATGATTCTTCGATCAGTAACCGACAAACTTTCACATCAAGCCGACATGATTCGCCACATGAAACTCGGCACGATCGACTATGATATGATATGATCCCCCGCCCTTTGGTTTGGTTTGAAAATGGCTGTGGTGGTATAGATAGCTCTCAAACTCGATAGGAAAAGGAGAGGCTGCCTACCTCCGGTGAAGTAGCTTCCAACTTTGCCAAAAGGAACAGTACACTACTAGTAGTCGACAAGCCCACAACTGGAAGCATGCATCGCGCCAACGAGCATGCACGCATGGATCGCTCCAAATCCGCGAAACGAATGCTGGTCATCATATCCACGGTCAAACCGGCCCCTCGGTCTGAAAGCAAGCATTCCCAGAATCATGAGCGACTTGAATTATTTCTTGTTCAAAGATTACAAAGACCAAGTTTCTGCCTCTTTCGATCCGTTCTTTCTTCTATGATGATCAGAAATGGGGACGTCCCTTGCGTACGTAAACGGCGTACGAGGATGAGGATCGATCCCTACGTAGACGGACACCAGCCATGCAGCAACAGTTGTCAGCTACCCCGTGCAAAACCGTTGGAGCTCGCCTAGCATTGCTTGCACCACGCTCGAAGCGACCGTCGACCGGCCGGTACCTACGTACGTACGTACGCGCGTCGATGATCGAAGGAGCTCCGGCCAGCCATCCGCCAGGCAACGCAACGCTCGCGATCGCGACCGGCTAGCGGACGTACACACACGCCCGTGTGGTCGCCGAGCTTTCCACAACGCACGCAAGCTTTCCCTCCTCCACTCTCCGCCGTTGCCTTCCTCGTTTCCTTTGTGGACTGTGGTGGTTAATTGTGGAGTTTGCAAGCCACCTCCCGGCGTTCGGTCTCTCTCTCTCTCTATCACCGATCGATCCGGCCGGTACTATAGTTGCACAAAAGTGATGAGTCACTAAGCACGTAGTACCCAAACATCGACGTCGAACAACTTTTTTTTTTTTGCGTGTGTCCTTCTCGACGCACCAACCGGCCGGGCAAAAACAGAAAACGGATGGACCCCGCATTAACTGACACATACGTACTGTAGCAGCACCGCAACGGAAAGCATGCAACTCGTGATGCAACTGAAGATGCCTGCATGCTTGTTTTCCGTCAGGGATTTGATTGCACGGTTGAATCTAATCAACACAAGTCCTCCTCTGCATATGCATGAATGTGTCGTACTACGACCACCTTAACAAAAATGCACAACACATGCGCGCTGCTCCCTCCGTTCCTAAATATAAGTCTTTGTAGAGATTTCATTATTGACCACATACGGATATATGTAGATGCATTTTAGAGTGTAGATTCACTCATTTTGTTTCGTATGTAGTCTTTTGTTTCGTACGGGCGACTCAAGCAATGGAGCATGGCTTTTCCTGTCCTTTTTTATCAACTGTATCTGTCGGTCTAGGCCCTATGAAACATCTCTGTTGAGTATACAGGAGCATCCTTTTCCCTTCAAGTACAAGGATCAGGTGCCTTGTGCTTTATTCGGCGTGCACTGCTGCTATACCCAGCCGGGCCCTCCCCGGCGACCTTGCCGTCCTGCTGCAGGTCATATTAATTAGTTGGTTTTCATGATCACCAGAGCAAAGCATAGCGTAGTCTTCACTTTGTTTGATTTCATCTCTCCGCTTTTTCTGTAGCTAATCAAGCTATCAGGTCTCACAAAAATAAAAATAAAATCAAGCTATCAGGTGCGTGACGGCAAATTACCTGCTGATCGACACGATTTACGCGGTAATCGTCGGTCATAATAAGGTCCATATTAATTGAGCTGTACCCACTATCGACGTTCGATGGATGACTAGCCTGCAAAGTTATGCCGGAGTTGAACACGTTTGCGAACACTGTTGTCGACGCTGCAGATTTTCTGAACCGCCGGGTGACTCTGCCGTACAACCTTTTTCTTAATTTCTTCGCGGTAACGTGCGCCGTACCTTTGTCATCTATAGTCTTCTTTCCCTTCCTTTCTTCGGCGGTGTTAGCGTCAAGTCAATCCATCATTACAGCGAAGAAATTTCGGCCATCATCTTAATTTTGCCATTTCACCGACACGTACGTACGTACATATACTGTGAGATTTGTCTTGCCTCGCAAATGAAGTGTGGATCGTGATTGTGAGATCATCGACGGGTCCCGCTGGGCAGCGTTAATTAATTACTCCCCCGAGACGCCATTGTCGCTGCCGCCACGAAGGAAAACGATCCATCGACCGATTGTCCAGCACGAGCAGCATCCATCGAGCTTAGTAAAAAGACCTTTTAGATCAGTAATAAGCACTGGTGCCAAGTGATGACACCGCGTTAATTTCTCCTCCCTGCTTCTGGAACGACAGTGCAGCTCCACCCGTCGCCGGCAGGCCAGCCGCTGTCAGTCAGTCAGTCAGGCTGGCAGACAGATAGGCAGACGGACAGCAGCGACCCCATTTTTTACCACATTTGCATCGCTTCGATTTGACTGTCCGAGCAATGTCTCGGGCGCGCCGAGTCCATCCATCTCTGTACCTGGACGCGCACCGGCACAGTGGACGCGACGTTGTTTGGCCCCCATGCACGCTTATCAGATGGAACGTGAAGGTCGGCAGGGGAAGGCGGGCCGCTGGTTCCCGCCACGCGATCGTTGAGGTTAATCGGCCGGTGATTATATGACGATGATCAGTTAGAGCATTTCCAGCCGCGTCCCTTTTCAGGCGTTTTTGCCGTGCCGGCGCCCAAAAATCGGCCCAGTCACGCCTCTAGAAACCTGTTTTTTGCCGGCTTGGGCCGAAACTGGTGCCGGCGGACCCGAACCGAACCCGGCGCGCTGGGACGCCTGGGACGCCGGCACAAATGAAAAGGGGCATGGGGCCGCTCTGTCGGCGAGTCGAGAGCCTCTTTCCGCCGATTCTTCCCGTTTTTCCCCCTCTTCCCTCCCATTCTCTCCATTCCTCCCGCCAATCTCCCTCCCGCTCGCCGCTCGCCTCCCAGCCGGCCGCCATGCCGCCGAAGAAGTACGTGATCCCCCGCGCCGCGACCGCCTCCGTCGCCCAGCCGAAGCAGAGGAAGCCGAGGGCGCCGCCGTCCAAGCCATTGGGCATGACAAACGCCTATTGGAGGGCGAAAGTTCAACGACGGGAGGCTGTCACCGCCAACCGGCGGAACAGGGCAATCGCCAAGAAGGCCTGTGACAACGCGGCGCGTGCGGCTGCAGCTGCGGCGGACCAAGCCGAGGCCGAGGCGACTCGCGTGGGGATGATGAATCCACCCGGCGGCCATGCCCAGCACGCGCCCTGGAGCTAGTAAAGCGTCGGCTCTCCGTCCGGCTTCTCGTCGTCGCCGTACCCATGGGGATGCACGCCGTCGCCGGGCTACGCCGACGGGGACGCGCACGGTGGGTTCAACCCCAATGTCACCTTTCCCCATGGGCACCCGGCCCAGCGCACGCCCCCGCCCTCCTTCGCCGGCGTGCAGTACCCTCGATACAACTACTCGCCGCCGGCTTACGCGTCCTCCCCGGTGCCCCCCTCTCCGCTGTGGCGCGCTGCCCTTCTCACACCTCGGCGACACCGACGAGACTGACGCCGACATGGACGACATCATCGCGGCAGGCTCGGCCGCGGCTGCCGCGTCCCCCGGGTTCGCTACCCCGGACGACACGGTGGATCTCAGCGGCGGCATGGACGGCGAGATCGACTACGACGAGGAGGAGCCGGAGGATCAGGAGGAGGATGACAAGGAGGAGGAGGAGCCGGCGACCCTTCCGGCGAGAAGGTGCAAGAAGAAGAAGAGGGCGGCCAGAACCGGCGAACCGCGCATCAAGTGGGCGTCCAAGGAGCAGGAATGCCTCGCCGAAGCGTGGAAAGTCGTCTGCCTCGACCCGACCACCGGCACGAACCAGAGCATCGAGACATACTGGGAGCGCATCAAGGCCGAGTTCGACGAGCGCAAGCTCGTCGACCCCTACGTTAAAGGCGTCTACATGCAGCGGGGGGCGAAGGAAATGGCGAACCATTGAGGGCTCATCCAGGCGGCGTGCAACAAATGGCATGGGATCGTCGAGGAGGTCGCGGCTCGCCCGGAGAGCGGCGCCAGCGTTGAGGATCAGGTATGGCATGCTGGTCTCCCGCTTCTCTTCGCCTTGTGCGTCGGCCAACTGTTTGTTCCTCCGCGCAGCTGGTGCGCATGTTCGCCATGTATCGCCAGGGCAACAGCGACAAAGAATTCAAGTACCTCCACGTTTACAAGCGCATCGACAAGTGCGAGAAGTGGGCGGAAGTCCGGCGCACCCTCGACAAGGCCAAAGAGACCGGACGCGCCGACGCCGGGCGCGTCAGAAGGGCGACCGGACGGCAACAAAGGGGCCAAGAAGGGGAAACACGCCGACGCGGCTACCGCACGAGTGCAGGAGTCCATCGAGCATTGCCTCGCCGACGCAAAGGCCCGGGCCGCCCTACGTGAAGAGAAGACCGAGGCGCAGTGATCGGCGTTGATGACGAGCAGCACCGTCAAGCTCGACCTATTCCGGACCAACGTCGCCGCGAAGAAGAGGAACACCAACCTGGCTTTCCTGCTGGGCGGGGCAGACATGCTCCAGAGCAACGACGAGGCGGTCAAGGCGTGGTACTTGGAGCGTGGCCTCATCCTGAACCAGCTGCCGTCGACGGCGCCGCCAACTCCCACGCCCACGCCCACGCCGCCGCCAAGCCCAAGCGATGATGCCTCCACGACTCCCCGCAGCACAGAAGCCACGCCGACGCCGCCCAGCACAGAAGAAGCTCCGACCCCGCCAAGCCCGCGCACGCCGACTCCGCCGACGCCGGAGGCCGACCTCGCTGTCTGCGCTGCACGCGCGTCCTTTCTTTTTGTACGCCGAACTTTTCATTCGATCGCCGAACTGTGGCCGCTTGAACGCCGGATTTGTGGCGTCTATTTTATGAGCGGGAATGACTACGTTTGAATTTGCCGCGGCTTGGGGGCGGCGCCTGGGGGCGTGGCTTGGGAGCTAGGTTGCCCCCCGGGGCGAATCTAGCAACGGTTCGCCGCAGGCCGCTCTTTTTCGGCGCCCTGAGGGCTGAACGGCTGGAGATGCTCTTAGCTGGAGCATGACCTGATGAGCAGTAATCTCTCCTTCTCAGCAGGAAAATCATGGCGAGTTTTTTCGTAACCGAATCGCATTATTAGTGCACTGCCGTGACGCGATTCTTAATTGCAGAGCGCGCAGGTCCCCGGCCGCATTGATGGGCTACCGTTGGGGGGCTTAATTAGCAGTGTCGCACTCAATCAGCAGTGTCCGGCGAGCTAGCAGCTGGGCTCTCGCAGAGGAAAAAGAAGGGCTTCCTTCTTGTGAAGGAAAGTCACGTCTCTCCCTGACACAGTGCTGTCCCCCCCCCCCCCCCCCCCCACGGCCGGCGCGTACTACTATTTTATCCCGCAGCGCGCCACAAACCGCAGGTGTCTTGACCTCCAATCCATCGCCTCTTCGCCTTGCTTGGAACCTACTTGATCGCTGCCTCACCTCGCTCACTCACTCCTCTGGCCGAGTTAGCTTGCAGTTCTTCACACGCACGCTTCCCCCATATATACCCGACCATATATACCCACCAGGCAGCCATCCATCGGGAGGAAGCAACCGTCCATCGACCATACCGATCGCCATTCCCTCCATCCATCCGCGTTGCCTTGCTCATCGTCGGCGTAGCTAGCTACGAGGCCAGCAGCTGCCGTAGAGTAATCAATAGAATGGGACGTCCGACGTCCGGCGGCGTGGGGGAGCCCAAGCTCCGCAAGGGACTGTGGTCGCCCGAGGAAGACGAGAAGCTCTACAACCACATCATCCGGCACGGGGTCGGCTGCTGGAGCTCCGTCCCGAGGCTGGCCGGGCTGAACCGCTGTGGCAAGAGCTGCCGCCTCCGGTGGATCAACTACCTCCGCCCTGACCTCAAGCGCGGCTGCTTCTCGCAGCAGGAGGAGGACAACATCGTCGCGCTCCACCAGATCATCGGCAACAGGTCCGTACAATTGCAAATTCGCAGTGCAATGCGTTCTTCAGTTACCATTGCAATTTTTCAGACAGTGGGCTGAGTGTTTTGGGACGACATATGTACTGATGCGTGTGTGCGTGCAGGTGGTCACAGATCGCGTCGCACCTGCCGGGCCGGACGGACAACGAGATCAAGAACTTCTGGAACAGCTGCATCAAGAAGAAGCTCCGGCAGCAAGGCCTCGACCCCGCCACGCACAAACCCATGGCCGCCGTCGACACGGCCACGGCGGCATTGCCGGACGTGGAAGACGAAGACCGCAAGCCCCTTGCCGCGGCGGCCGACGGCAGCCTCGCTCCGAAGCAGCCGGCGGTGTTCGACCCGTTCCCGGTGTGCGCCGACTACGGCGCTGGGTTCACCGACGACCTCTGCCCGGCGAACGCGGCAGCATTGTACGGCCAGTTCTGCGGTGCAAAGGAGGGCGCGGACGAAGACGCCGGGTTCGGCCCCGCGGACTACAGCTGCGTGCTGGACGTCCCGGAGAACCTGGGCTACGGGGAGAGCTCCAGCAACAGCAGCAACCGGAACTACGGCGGTGAGGTGGGCAGCATGCTCGACGGCGAGGTGGGAAGCGTGCTCGATGGCGAGGTGCTACACTGGGCCAAGGCGGAGACGGCCTGCTTCGCGGAGATGGAGCGGCAGCACGACGTGCTGCTGGAGTATGAGTTCTCGCTGCCCTGCCAAGAGCAGAGCCTCCTCGCAAATTTCGAGTTCAACTACTTCTGACTTTTTCCTTTTTCACTTTAAAAATATATTTTCTTTCTTTCTCCCTCCATTTTTTAAGAGACAGGGATCATACCATAAAATCGCAAGTTAGTGCTACTTGAGGTCATTTATAGCATCATTTCCAGTTTTATAGGCGAGTTAGCTTACTTCATTGAGTCTGGCTATGCGTACGATTCTTGCTTGTCCGATTTGATACGACATAGCAGATCAAGCTGTCCAACTCCTGATCCAAACGGCAACACACCATTAAATTAGGCATCGTACAGAGTCGGATAGAATAAAATCGTACGCAGAGTAGTTCCGTACTTCATTTTGCATGCTGAACAAATTAGCTACTTTCAGTTTTTTTGAAGGGCAGCTACTTTCAGTTAATTGTTATTTTATTACAGTATACACTTCTAGGGCAGTTGCGCGTCATAGCCAACAAGCCAAACCGCGTGAGTTGGTTTAATATATTGACCCTCGATTACTTTTGTGCATGCACATGGATTCTATCAAGATTTATATTAGATTCATGACAGTTAAATTTTTCGGAAATGTCTTTCATGGTTCTGTGCTTCTGTGACCTCTCAAGTCACTAGCAATTCCTCGAAGCATGCCTCGGAGGATAGGCGTGATTTGCCTTAGTTATCCGTGAAATATTGTTTGTTTTATTTTGAACGCCAATAGGTGGCGTAATTCAGCTCGGGAGTTATCCCGACAAAAGTTACTACCGCTAAAAGTAAATACGTCTCTGACCCGACAGTTGGGCAAAAAAAAAGGGTGACGCAACATCAAATTGCAAATACTCATTTCGATGTTATTTTAAATAGTAGAACAACACAAAAAATGCCACGATGTACATAATAAAAAAGTCTTTATGTTCAAATTGATCAGGTATTGCACTTCCAAAAAAATGAATACAGAATTTGACATGCTAGAAATTTAGAAGAAAATATATAAACTACCACAATTCAAATGTAGAAGAAAATATAAGTATAGCAAAACTCCTAGCCGCCGTGTTCGTGTGTGTCGCGTCCCGGATGAATATGGCCATGGGAACAGCAAGCTGATCAAATCATCTGTACGTCTGGCTCTCGGGTGTGCATGCATGTACCTATGATCTGCCCGGTCTTAATTTTGGTGGTGATATCTCACCTGTTTCAACACAAGGACCTGCCGATCATGGTCTGCATGAGCCAATCAAGGAATTTATTGGGGGATGAAAAATCTGAGATCGAACGCGTCGTCCATCCCTCTCACGTACTCTCAGTGCCAAGTGTGTGCTCTACGACTATGTACGAACTTGGCTACTTGTATAAACTGACGACGTGAGGAAGAAAGAACGGACGACGTCGGCATCACCTTCTTTTTCAACTTTTCTCCACGGGCGCACACCTTTGTGACTGGCATGTATCAGCTGTTTTGTAGTTACGGCACTTCACAAACTGCTGCGCCACATCGACCCGGCAGTCGGCCTCAGTCTACGTCGCTGGCCCTAGAGGTTGTCGCCGGAGGATTAAAAGAGCGTGCCACTACCACTGCCACGTCGATCTCAGACGTGCATGTCGCATGGGCACAAAACTTGCATGCTATTTTTTTTCAGTCTTACATTAATGTGCCTTTTCCCTCAGCTCTCTCTGAAGTTCGATTGGGTAGGAAAAGAAGAGAGCAACTAATCAAGGAGTATTCATTTCGGAGATCCCGCAAGGGTCATTTGGGGTTGGGCTGGGAGCGTGCCACTTGGCGCGTTCTCAGCCGCCGCCACGTCTTGTGCTATGGACGCTCCATCCGCATTTTTTTCTGTACGCGTTTCGGCTTTTAGATGATATTTTTCGGCTTTATGGGTTTTCCCTGGCTTTGAAAAAAATCGAGATTTACTTTTGATGCGAAAGGACATGTTTTTTTCCTTTCCCTTCTGCGAGAGGCATGGATTTGCTTAAGCGAGAGGCACGACCTTGCCTCTCACAAAAAGGAAAAAAAATGTGTTCTTTTTC
This sequence comes from Triticum aestivum, assembly GCF_018294505.1. Classification (NCBI taxonomy): domain Eukaryota; kingdom Viridiplantae; phylum Streptophyta; class Magnoliopsida; order Poales; family Poaceae; genus Triticum; species Triticum aestivum. The sequence continues at coordinate 452,166,372 of NC_057796.1, forward strand.
TTTTTTCCTTTACCGAAAAAGGTTTTCACCCCGCTTTATAGATAAAGCAAACCGCCCGAGCCAAACAGCCAACAGAGTTCACACACACACACACACACACACACAAACACTCAAAGTCACAGCCGCACACACCGCACGGTACCAGTAGGGTTAATGCTGAGGGCACAGCTCAACAAGCCCTAAGAACAAAAGGACACACACAAAGACCGCCACGGACGAGTCCAGCCTAATCAGGCTCCGGCGGCGGTGGCGGAAGCGGGGGCGCTATGCGGAAGGCCATCGATCGAAGGTCGGTGAGGAGGGTGTCGATGACGCTCCGGTCCTGGGGGCGGCTAAGCGGCCGCCAAAGCTGCAAATAGCCACACATTTTGAAGATCGCGCCAGTCGCACGTCGCAGAGGCACTTTCTGAATAACGAGCTTGTTGCGAATATTCCAAAGCGTCCATGCTAGGATCCCAATGCACAGCCATCTAATATGGCGGTAACGCGGGGAGGAGGCATGGATCTCCGCGAGTAGGTCAGGGAAGTTGGTATTGCACCACTGTCCGCCGACCGTTTCACGGAAGCACGACCACAGGAACTGGGCAGTGGAGCAGTTGAAGAAAATGTGGTTCGAATCCTCCACCATGGCGCACAGGGGACATATCCCGTCCCCAGGGCCATTGCGCTTGCGGACTTCCACCCCAGAGGGGAGACGTCCCCGGATCCACTGCCAGAGGAATATCCGGATCTTGAGGGGGAGACGAATGTCCCAGATCAGGCTAAAGGGCTCAGGGGCCAGCGAAGGGGCGATGGCAGCATACAAAGACTTCGTGGAGAAGCTTCCCGAGGGCTCCAGGTGCCACGCCATGGAGTCGGCGACGCCCTCTACATCCATTGGCAAGAGAGCGATGCCCTGTAGAAGGGCGTCCCACGCATCAACCTCCTGGGGGCCAAAGGAGCGCCGAAAGGCGAGGCGCCCTAGGTCAATAAGGGTCGTCTCGACGGAAATTCGGGGGTCTGCCGCAATGGCAAATAAGCCCGGGAAGCGGGCGGCTAGAGGGGAATCCCCAAGCCAGCGGTCGAACCAAAACAGGGCCGAGGACCCGGAACCCACCGAGATGGAAGTGCCAATCCAGAGCACAGGGAGGAGCTGAATCACAGCCTGCCAGAACTGGGATCCCCCAGAGCGCTGGCAGAAAGCAAGAGGTTGTCCTCGGAGGTACTTATTCTGAATGATGGTAAGCCAGAGGCCGCCCTCCCCGTTGGCGATACGCCATAGCCATCGGGTCAGGAGAGCAATGTTCACGAGAGGCAAGGATTTACTTCCGCGGGAGTCACGGCCGTGCCTCTCAGAAAAAGAAAAAAAAACATGTTTTCTTCTTTTTCCCTTTCAGGAGAGGCAAGGATTTACTTCTTCGTGGAGGCACGGATTTGCAACCAATAGATTTCTTCTCTCTTGGTAAGTTTACCCCAAGTGTCATTCTTTTTCAAATGATTCCATCTCATCATGCATAGCGGTCATCCACCTATTATTATCACTAGAAATATAGCCTCGGGATATGATGAATGTTCAATTTCTTCTACCATGCATAACGCATAAGAAATAACATTGCACTCTTCAATTAACCTTGGGCATGCATCGGTACCAGTCCGCCTAACTCTGTCACCTGCAACATTCCAACTTGGAGGAACCATAGGCTGATTTGGAGTAACAAGTTAATTATCAACAACAGATTCATCATGTGCATCAACATTTTTCTTATTAGATGTATCACCGGAGTCAACAACATTCTCCACCCGAACCATCGGTTGCTGCTCATTTTTAACAGCAACATTAGTGGATGGAACTGTTGGGAATTGAAAAAAAAAAATGTCCTATGAACTTAAACCAGGATCACTATGTTTGCCATGTTTTATAGAGAATCCGCCAAGGTTTTGCCATCTTATCTACAAAACACGGCATTTTCTGAAATTGTTAGTACTTACTACTAGCCCAAGCCAAATTGGACATGAACTGTTACACAAAACATGTTTTCCTTTTGCATCACGACATTTTTATTGTAATCGCCATGGCAAATTTATTGTATTGACCACGACAAATTTACTGTGTTGACCTTGGAAATTTCAACTTGTGGTTTCCATGGCAAGTTTACATATTTTTTAATTTCGTAATTCATGCCAATTTTAGAAATTGTGTAACGTTCACGTGGCAAACGCTAGAGCAATTCTTGTTGTTCATATGATAATTTTATGAATTTTTGTTTTCATATCTACCACCTTTTTTGTTAGCATGGCAAATTGAAAAAAAAATCCATTATGTTCACATGGCAACCTCACAAAAATTCGTTAATGAAATCTCTATCTACAGCATGGCGTTTTTGTTTTGAAGAGCACCGCAATATAGAAATATGTCATTTTTAATCTATATCATGGTAAATTTATTTTTAATGGCATGACACTTTTTAATATTTTGGATCATGGCAATTTTCTTGTTTGATTTTTTTATGACAAACAAAATATAGAGCATGGCAATTTAAATATTAGGATCAAGACATAATTATTATTAATGTCATGGCATATTTATTATCTCAATCATGACAATTTTCTTATTTGATTTTTTATAACAAATAAAATATAGAGCATGACAATTTTAATATGTGGATCATGTCATTTTCATTTTCATGCCATGCATTTTTATTGTCCATGAAAATTTCCCTTGTTTTCTTATTTTTCAATGTTGAATCATTTTCATTGTAAAACTAAAAACTTGTTGCCATGGACACTAATTTATTTTGTCATTGCAACTCAAATTTGAGAACCACGACAAGTTAATATACATTTCTTAGTGTATGCTGGCAATTTTATATACGTCGTTTCTTATTTAATACGGAAATCTGCCATGTATGATTTTATTTGATGGCATTTAAGTTAAAATAGTTTTTTTACATGGTAACTAGGCTAGATCATTCCATCGGAAATTGTTCGCCATGATGATGATGATGATGATGATGATCCTGTCTGACTTATCCAATTTCTCCTTGTGCTCTAGGAAGACCATAGTTTCCATGCTCCTTTTGCAAGCATCACCTTTGGTTCATTCACCCGTGGAAAACTTGATCCCTTTTTCAAGGGGGACAAGCCGTATCGCCATCATCCCCTCAAATTTCCCAATGCCGTTTGACAAAAAATCCACCCAGGCAAGCTGTGCCGCAACAACAGCCTGCTAGCTGCCTGCCCGTGCGGCCGTGCCGACACCTCGCCGGTCAACCCCCGGAATGGTACCTGGGCCCGTGTCGAGTTGTCGTGCCACTAAACAAGGAGGGCAACAGCTTACAGTGATATAATTAGCCTGCTGACAGGTCGGGTTTCCCATGAAAAAACTGAAAATCTCAGGGTCGGCGTCAGCTCGAGAAGGATTTCACGGGAAGCAACCGGCACGGCATGCATGATTTGCATGCACGCACACCTTGCTGCAACGCCAGAATATTATTGGTTCCATTGCTTCTGTTGTCATGTTGTGCCTGATTAGATTTTAAAAGGTGATTGCGATGGCTCCGACTCCATTTGAGGTGGCACCATTTGGATCACCAGCTAATTAATTAATTACTCAACAAATCGCTTGATACGAACTCTACTCTGTAATGAGCTAGTGACGCGATAACATTTTCTATAGGGTATACTGCGTAGCAAATATTCCATCAAATCAAGACTGGCTATTGGTTAGTTTCGGAGAACAGGAGCTTGAATAGTTGAGAAATCAATCACTGAATTATTAGTCGGTAAGCTCACTCTCCACTCAATGATTCTGCTTCTAGAATCTAGATTGCATGCACGGTTGTTGAATATATATATAAAACCCTGATCAGAAGCTAACAATCTTTAGTGAAAACAACATGTACATTAATTTCTTTCCATGAGAAAACACGCCAATGGCTAGCTAGCTAGAGAGCGTAGCGGCAGAAGAAAACAAATTAACTGTTGCACATCGTTCTTAGTTTATTGTTATCACCTCACCCATACAAACGCTTATGTTACAATACACGGTGCCAGTCCAATCTCATAGACTCTAGCACATGTCATCATCGAAGCCAAATCGAATCACCTACCTTAATTAACCAGCACAAACCACCTAATCATTATTCTGTGAACAAGCAAGAGATAGTCTAAAGAATCAGTACTATCTAGCCCTACCATGAAAAAGGCAGCCTAATTAGGTGAGATTAGTTAATTATTTAGTTTTCATGCATGGCTCGAACAACTGGCTCTCCTACGGCCATTGTACTAAACAACTTAATCATGCGGGTTACACATGCAAGACAAGTGCACATCTCGCCATCTGTTGGGACGGCAACGGCCTAGAGCACTACACATGCTTGCACCAAACCTCTCCATAATTTCTCTCTATTGTTTTTCAAAAATCTTCATGAGATTAGCAAATTAACAATCAACGTGTGGCCACTCTAATTCATATATAGCCGTATATGATTAACTGCCAATTTTGTATGGCATGATTGAGACTGTGATCTATGGAGTATTACATTGTTATATTTTTGCGTGTGTGATTAGTTAGCTTTGGGCTTGCATAACTTGAAAGAGGAGCCACAGCCAGAGGCAAGGCAGCCGGCATGATGCATATTCTGCTCTATTTTTCTGCTTTCCTATATCCGCTTTCCTTTGTGGAGGAGGCAAGTCAAGATCAGGGCTCATCTCAAGTCTCTGGCAGGATCTTTTGGTGCACAAAAGGGACGTCCACTTGTAGAAGCTAATCGATTAAATTTGGTCGCTCTACGTGTTCACGGAATCTCCAGTCATAATAACATAGTGACTGCGATCTTTTGGTGCATATACTAGCACGGTCTAGTATCACTCTCCGGTAATAATAATAAGCTTATGATGATGCCTCGTGTTGTTGCAAGAATGTCACTAGTAGTATATGCTTAATGAACCACACCAGCAGTACATGGAACCTAACATAGTGTATTAGTGTACTGCAGTTGTAAAAGGACAATAATTAAACTAAGAGAACATACGAAATGGAACTCAACTTGGTAAGATGAATTACATATTCCGGTCATGAAATCTGAATCACACGTATCTTCAGTCTACATCGCAAATTAGGTCGAGTGCACGTAGATGCTGGTAGTCGTGCATGCATTGGTTTCTCTACCGATGGAGTAAGGTACGCTTCTTCGATCAGTAACCGACAAACTTTCACATCCAGGCGACAAGATTTGCCACATGAACTCCGCACGACCATGATATGACCCCCCCCCCCCCGGTTTGATTAAAAAAAAAAACTGTGGTGGTCTAGCTAGCCAAGAGTAACTCTAGCAGGCGTGTCGTTTGTGCGTAAGAACCGTTGGTATGGTGATCAACACATATAAAGATACTCTGTTGAGTCATCATATGTGTTGCGATCATCAAAATTTATGGAGCTCAATCAAAAAATTACTCGTGGTCTTCAAATATGGACGTTGTGCATTTGAGGTAAGTTCCAAACCCAACAGCTCGTGCGGCTAGGAATCTTCATCTTCTTCCTCCTCGAATCACTACAAGGTTTGAAGCAGTGATGCCACCCATGACCAGTACCACCGACATAGAAGATCACCGGTGAGGGGGCGACGTGATCGCCAACCGCCTGCCACATTTATGACAAGCCCGTTCCCGCAGATACCGGAGCGGCCTGTTGGATGGCCGCCAAGCGGCATCATCCAGATTTATGAGGATTCCTCGCGTTGCTAATTTATGTACTCGAGCCTATTAGCTACACCGTGACTACGATTTTTGTTTCTTTGCGGGGTTCACTGGTATATACTTAACACACTACTAGCCACTAGTAACCTAAGAGCATCTTCAATTGGATCCCCTAATTCATCTTCATATCTCCGATGGCACATGCCAGATAGATAATTGAAATCCAATCAGACCCCCTAAGCTAGCCCAAATGATCGGTCCGACATGCCACACTTTCAGCCCAGATGCCCTTGGACGCGTCCGCCACATCAGAATGGCCTGCGGGCCCTTGGGGAAACCAATCGTCCACCTTAGAGTCTAGAGCTCACCAGTTTGGTGCCCTTATTCATGGCGCCATGTCGGCATGTTGCCCGAGGAGCCAAGCACCCGACTATTAAAGCCGAACGGCGAGGGACAAACCCTAGCCGCCCTCATTTTTTGTGACATTCCTTCTTAATAGGAATGATAAACTATCATATCAACAAGGTGCACCTTCTTTTCTGGGAGCCCGTCTGAAAAAAACCTAAAAGTTAAGCATATTTGGCTTGGAGCAATTTGAGGATGGGTGACCGAACGGGAAGTTGATCCCGTTGTGCACGAGTGAGGACAAAGTGCATGTCAAGACTAGTGTTGGTCTATGGGGCTAGTCTAGATCCCAGGCTCAACGTCCAGGGACCGGTGGGTGAACCGGTGGATTTGATCGGGGCGTTACATTTCCTCCTTTTCCCTACCCTCCTCGTCGTCACCGTGTCCCTGTCCACTCCGACCTTGTCATTAGCAATGGTCCACGAGAAGGTCATGTACCACAAGATGCTCACGTTGGAGCGTCGAGCGGAGCTTGCGGCAGAGGTGCGCGCCGCCGAGGCATGACGCGGTCCGCATTGCGGCCGGGTAACCTCCGAGCTCCTTGGGGCCGTGCTCGGAGTAGGAGGAGGAGGAGATGGGCAGGCATGTTGACCCCGCCGGTTCGAGGTGGCGGATGCCACAGACGGTGAGGGGGACAACATCCGCTTCCTCTCAATGGAGGAGGCAGACGAGCAGTTCCGCCTTGCCCAAGCCGAGGAGATGGAGCACCTCGCGGCAGAGGCGCAAGTCGAGCTCGAGGCCGAGCACACAGGCAATGTCACCTTCGCCAAGCTCACTGCCGACCCTATCATTGTGGCCGATATCTGCACCATCCTCGACTCCCTCGAGTCCAAGCGGGTGGTGGCGGCGAACCGACACGATATCCACCTCTGTAACGTCTAGCAGGAGCGGCTCTTCGCGTGCGACACTGACGACGAGGAGACACCCTCATTTCGACCCGCCGCCAATGACTACAAGGCCATTGGCTTCGGCAAGGGGTCATTGAGCTCTTCTCCGATGAGGATTAGGAGTAGAATAGTATCTAGTTTACAATCTCATTTTTCTGGTTAAGCTTGTCTTTATCTACCTATATATGAACTAAGTATAAAATCGACGTTGCATGGTTGTGTATGGATTTGAGTGTTTGCAAATGGACGGTTAGGTTGTCCTGCCAAATAAATAGGGGTTGGGCTGCTTCAACCGTGATTGAAGATGCTCTAACATAGCAGAGTAGGAGTACATGGGTCTCCTGGAGTTGTAATGGGACGAGGCTATAAACTAATGACAAATCTTTTCTATTTTCGAGATGCAAAATAGAAGTCAACTTGGTGAGGTTGACTACTTATTCAGGTCCTGAAATCTGAATCACATGCATGTTCAGTTCAGTCTCCATCGCAAATTAGGTCGAGTACACGCACTAGCTAGTGTACGTAGGTGCTGGTAGTCGCGCATGCATTGATTTCTCTACCGATCGTTGAGGTACGTATACAGGTACGCTTCGTGGATCAGTAAACCACACGAAACTCCGCACGATCGACTATGATATGATGTGATCCCCCGCCCTTCGGTTTGGTTTGAAATTAAATCGCAGTGGCGGTCTAGATAACTCACAAACTCGATGGGAAAAGGAGAGGCTGCCCACCTCCGGTGAAGTAGCTTCCAACTTTGCCAAAAAGGAACAGTACACTAGTGGACAATTCCACAAGTGCAAGCATGCATGGCGCCAAAGAACATGCATGCATGGATGGCGCTCCAAATCCGCGAAACGAATGCTGGTCATCATATCCACGGTCAAACCGGCCCAGCAAGCATTTCCCAGAGTCATGAGCCACTTCAATTATTTGTTGGTCCAGATTACAAAGACCATACTTCTGCATCTTTCGATCCGTTCTTTCTATCTATGATGATCAGAAATGTGGACGTCCCTTGCGTATACGAGGATCGACCCCTACGTAGACGGACAGCAGCCATGCAGCAGAGTGCAGCAACAGTTGTCAGCTACTCCCTGCAAATCCGTTGGAGCTCGCCTAGCATTGCTTGCACCACGCTCGAAGCGACCGTCGACCGGCCGGTACGTACCTACGTACGTACGCGCGTCGATGATCGATGGAGCTCCGGCCAGCCGTCCGTCGGGCACGGACGGCCGGGACACCGGCATGGCCCACATGCAACGCAACGCTCGCGATCGCGACCGGCTAGCGGACGTACACACGCCCTCCCGTGTGGTCGCCGATAGAGCTTTCTCCAACGCACGCAAGCTTTCCCAACTCCACTCTCCCGCCGTTGCCTTCTCTTCCTCCTTTTTTATCTGTGGTGGTTTATTGTGGCGATTGCAAGCCACCTCCCGGCGTTCGGCCTCTCTCTCTCTCTCTCTCTCTCTCTCTCTCTCTCTCTCTCTCTCTCTCTCTCTCTCTCTCTCTCTCTCTCTCTCTCTCTCTCTCTCTCTCTCCTCAAGATACGTACACACTCCTCCCATGGCGCTATCCCATACATTGACGTCGTGCAACTTTTATTTGCGTGCATGTGTCCTTCTCGACGCACCAACCGGCCGGGCAAAAACAGAAAACGGATGGAACCCGCATTAACTGACACGTACGTACTGTGGGAGCACCGCAACGCAAAGCATGCAACTCGTGATGAAACTGAAGTTTCAAGATGCATGCATGCTTGTTTTTCGTCCGGGATCTGATTGCACGGTTGAAACTGAATCAACACTAGCGGCGTCCCTCTGCATATATAAGCATGAATGTGGCACGACCACCGTATAAAAAATGCACAACATGTGCGTGCTACAGTAGTTAACAATAGTGCTGCCGCTGGAAGGCTTCAAGAAAGGGGTTTGTGGCCGGCCGGGCGGTCTTAGTTTGGACCTTTTTGTACTATGATTGCAGAATCGACCACATTTGACGCAAACGGCCTCACAGATAGTGCCGTACGGGCGACTCAAGCAATGGAGCATGGCTTTTCCTGTCCTTTTTTCATCAAATGTATCTGTCTGTCTAGGCCACTCGTGCAACATCTCTGTTGTGTATACAGAAACCTCCTTTTCCCTTCAAGTACAAGGATCAGGTGCCTTCCGCTTTATTCGGCGTGCACTGCTGCTATACCAAGCCGGGCCCTCCCCGGCGACCTTGCCGTCCCGCTGCAGGTTATATTAATTACTTCTTTTTCAATAAAGAGGTCATATTAATTACTCTCTCAGTCTGATAATATAAGAGCGTTTTTTTATAAGAGCGTTTTTGACAGTACATAAGAGTGGAACGGAAGGAGTAGTTGGTTTTCATGATCACCAGAGAGAGCAAAGCATAGCGTAATCTTCTCTTTTTCAGCAGGAAGTTTCAGGCCTTCACTCTGTTTGATTTCATCTCCCCATGCACTTTCTCTGTAGCTAAGCTAGCTGGCAGGTGACTGCAAATTACCCGCTGATCGACACGATTTACGCGGTAATCGTCGGTCATAAGGTCCAACAAAATTGAGCTGTACCCACTGTCCACGGTCGATGGACGACTAGCCTGCAAAGTTATGCCGGAGTTGAACACGTTTGTGAACACTGTTGTCGACGCCGCTGATTTTCTGATCCGCCAGCTGACTCTGCCGTACAGCCTTTCTTCTTCATGGTAACGTGCGCCGTACCTTTGTGTGATCGATGTTCTTCCTTCCTTCCTTTCTTCTGCTTTGGCAAAAAAAAAAAACGACGAAAATTTTCGGCCATCGCCTTATTTTGCTATTTCACCGACACGTCCATACGTAGATATACTGTGGGTTTTGTCTTCGCTCGCAACTGGAGTGTGGATCGTGATTGTGAGATCATCGACGGGCCCGGCCGGGCAGCGCGTTGATTAATTACTCCCCCGAGACGCCATTGTCGCTGCCGCCACGAAGCAAACAGGAAAACGATCCATCGACCGATTGTCCAGCACGAGCAGCATCCATCGAGCTCAGTAAAAAGACTTTTTAGATCAGTAATAAGCACTGGTGCCAAGTGATAGAACACCGCGTTAATTTCTCCTCCCTGCTTCTGGAACGACAGTGCAGCTCCACCCGTCGCCGGCCGGCCAGCCGCTATCAGTCAGTCAGATCGACGGACGAACAGACAGACAGCAGCGGCCCGATTTCTTACCACATTTGCATCGCTTCGATTTGACTAGGTCCGAGCAATGTCTGGGGCGCACCGAGTCCATCAATCGATCCATCTCTGTATCAGGACGCGCACACGCACAGCAGACGGGACGTTGTTTGGCCCCCATGCACGCGTATCAGATGGAACGTGAAGGTCGGCAGGGGAAGGCCGGCGGGCCGCTGGTTCCCGCGACGCGATCGTTGAGGTTAGTGCACTGCCGTGACGCGATTCTTCATTGCAGGTCCCCGGCCGCATTGATGGGCTACCGTTGGGGGCTTAATTAGCAGTTTAGCAGTGTCGCACTTAATCTACAGTGGCCTGCCGGCAAGCTAGTAGAGAGGAAAGAAGGGTTTCCTTCTTGTGAAGGAAACAACCCCATGACACACATACCTTCTGGCTTCTCTCCCTGACACAGTGCCCCTGGCCACACCTTCTCTCTCTGACACAGTGGCCCTGCCTGTCTCTGCTCCCTCCCCTCCGCGAGAGCGCGCGCCACAAACCGCAGGTGTCTTGACCTCTAATCCATTGCTTCTGCGTTGCTTCGAGCCTACTTGATCGCTGCCTCACCTCACTCCCTCTCTCTCGCCGAGTGAGCTTGCGGTTCTTGCCATTCACGCCTCCCCGATATATACCCGACCATATATACCCACCAGGCAACCATCGAAAGGGAGGAAACAACCGTCGGTCCATCATTACCGATCGCCATTACCTTCATCCATCCACGTTGCCTAGCTAGCTCATCGTGGAGTAGCCAGCTGCCGGAGAGGGATCAACAGAATGGGACGCCCATCGTCCGGCGGCGTGGGGCAGCCCAAGCTCCGGAAGGGGCTGTGGTCGCCCGAGGAGGACGCGAAGCTCTACAGTCACATCATCCGGCATGGCGTCGGCTGCTGGAGCTCCGTCCCCAGGCTGGCCGGGCTGAACCGCTGCGGCAAGAGCTGCCGCCTCCGGTGGATCAACTACCTCCGCCCCGACCTCAAGCGCGGCTGCTTCTCGCAGCAGGAGGAGGACCACATCGTCGCGCTCCACCACATCCTCGGCAACAGGTCCGTGCAATTGCGAATTCGCAGTGCAATGCAATTTTTCAGTACGATTTTGCAGTGCGCTGAGTGAACTGAAATATTTGGGACGACATATATACTGATGCGTGTGTGCGTGCAGGTGGTCGCAGATCGCGTCGCACCTGCCGGGCCGGACAGACAACGAGATCAAAAACTATTGGAATAGCTGCATCAAGAAGAAGCTCCGGCAGCAAGGCCTCGACCCCGCCACGCACAAACCCATGGCCGCCGCCGACAAGGCCACGGCGGCATTGCCGGACGCGGAAGACGAAGACCGCAAGCCCCTTGCCGCGGCGGCCGACAGCAGCCTCGCTCCGAAGCAGCCGGCGGTGTTCGACCCGTTCCCGGTGTGCGCCGAATACGGCGCCAGGTTCGCCGACGACCTCGGCGCGGTGAACGCGGCGGCATTGTACGGCCAGTTCTGTGGTGGAAAGGAGGGTGCGGACGAAGACGCCGGGTTCGGCGCCGCGGACTACAGCTGCGTGCTGGACGTCCCGGAGAACCTGGGCTACTACGGGGAGAGCTCCAGCAACAGCAGCAACCGGAACTACGGCGGTGAGGTGGGCAGCATGCTCGACGGCGAGGTGGGAAGCGTGCTCGATGGCGAGGTGCTACACTGGGCCAAGGCGGAGCCGGCCTTCGCGGAGATGGAGTATGAGTTCTCGCTGCCCTGCCAAGAGCAGAGCCTCCTCCCAAATTCCGAGTTCAACTTGGAACAGTACTTCTGAATTTTTTTTTTCCTTTTTCATTTTAAAAATATATTTTCTTTCTCTCCCCCTCCATTTTTAAGAGACAGGGATCACACCATAAAATCGCAAGTTAGTGCTACTTCAGGTCATTTATAGCATCATCCTAATTTTATAGGCGAGTTAGCTTACTTCACCCTGCATGCTGAACAAATTATAGAAACTTTCAATTAATTGTATTTTATTGTCAAATTACACAGATGTACACATTTCTAGGGCAGTTGCGCATCATAGCCAAGAAACCAAACTGCGCGAATTTGTTTAATATATTGACCCTTCATTACTTTGTGCATGAACATGGATTCTATCAAGATTTATATCAGATTCATGACACCTCAATTTTTTGGAAATGTCTGTCATGGTTCTGTGCTTCTGTGCCCTCTCAAGTCCCTAGCAATTCCTGAGAGCATGCTTCGGAGGATCGGCATGATTTGCCTTAGTTATCCGTGAAATATTTCTTCTTTTATTTTGAACGCCAATAGCTGGCGTACGTCAGCTCTGGAGTTATCCCGACAAATGTTACCGCTAAAAGTAAATACGTCTATGAGCCAATAGTTGGGCCAAAAAAAAGCCCATTTTCAGGTGACGTACTATCAAACTGCAACCCCTAAAAAAAATTAAATTGCAAATACTCGTATTTTGATCTTATTTTAAATAGTTGGACAACACAAAAAAAATGCCATGATGTGCATAATAAAATTTTCTTTATGTTCAAATTGATCAGGTATTATACATCCAAAAAAAGAATAAAGAATTTGACATCATGAAAATTTAGAAGAAAATATATCAACTACAACATCTCTAGGATTTCATACATAACTTACGGCCAAAACACAAAATAAATAAATATAACTATAGCAAAACTCCTAGTTACCAGATGAAAAAAATAGCATTTCAACTTAAATGCCATGAATAAAATCATACATGGCAGATTTCCGTATAAACTAAGAAACGGCGTATATAAAATTGCTAGCATACACTAATTTTTTAATAATAATAATATATATTAACTTGCAGTGGTTATATAATTTGAGTTGCAATGACAAAAAAAATAGTTTCCATGGCAAAAAGTTTTTTTATGATGAAAATGATTCAAAATTGAAAATATAGAAAAGAATGCATGATATTAAAATAAGAATGCTTTGATCCAAATATTAAAATTTTCATGCTCTATATTTTATTTGTCATAACAAAAAATCAAACAAGAAAATTGTCATGAATGAGATAATAAATATGCCATGACATTAATAATAAATATGCCTTGATCCTAATATTACAATTTCCATGCTCTATATTTTCTTTGTCATAACATAAATTCAAACAAGAAAATTACCATGATCCAAAATATAAAACATTGCCATGTCACTAAAAACAGAGTTTACCATGAAATAGATTGAAACATGCCATATTTCTATATTGCCAATTGGCTATGTTGTAGATATATATTTCAGTAACGATTTTTTGTGAGCTTGCCATGTGAACATAATATATTTTTCTTGAACTTGCCATGATTCATAAAATTATTGGATGAACAGAAAGAATTGCTCTGCGTTTGCCACGTGAACATTAATTTTTTTTAAAATTGGCATGAATTATGAAATTAAATAATATGCAAACTTGCCATGGAAAACACTAGTTGAAATTTCCAAGGTCAACACGGCAAATTTGTCGTGGTCAATACAATAAATTTGCCATGGTCAATACAATAAATTTGCACAAAAAATGTCATGATGCAAAAGGCAAAACTTGCCATGTTTTTTTTATAACAGTTTACGTCAAATTTGGCTTGGGCTAGTACTAACAATTTCAAAAAAATTCCATGTTTTGTAGATAAGATGGCAACAGTTTGACGAATTGTCTCTAAAACGTGGCAAAGATAGTGATCTTGGTTTAATTTCTTAGGACAATGTTTTTGTTTTTTTATTACGATTCCCAACAGTTCCACCCAATAATGTTCTTGTTTAAAATGAGCAGCAACCTATTCTTTAGGTGGAGAATGTCACTCCAAATCAGCCTAATTTCCCACCAAGTTGGAATCTACTATATCTAAATAGGAGCCCCCCACTACCTAATTTCTCTTGACATGCAAGCTATCCACATCACCAATCTACATGCAGCCATCTATCTCAGTGCACCTCAGCATTCTAGCCACATCATCAATTCCAAATACTTTTCCTATTCCTGTAATTTAATTTCTCTTCCTCTCTTTTTCGTTTCTTCACCATACAACTTCATTTGAGCCCCAAGGCCCGCTGCTCTGCCCGATGGAACCGTTTCTTCTCCTTCACAGATATCTACTGGAGTTTCTTTCCACAATTAATTCCCCATCGTTCTTCTCCTTCACAGATATCTACTGGAGTTTCCTTCTCACCTTCTTCAATGCCCATCAAATCCCACTTTTGTATTTGCAATAGAAACGGATGGATTTTCTTCTCCCTCCTCATGCATGGGTAACGGATGCAGTTCATCTCCCTTTAAGAAGTGTAGCTTGGGCTGCTGGGCAGCCAACGCGCGTGCACGCCGGAGGGCGTCGTCACGGAGGACCGTTCGGGAGACGTAGCGTTGGGTGCGGCCATGCTAGCCGCCTCCATGGGAGCAGCGACGGGTCAAGCCGAAGGGCTTCGCCCCGCGCCGTCCTGCGTCGACAATGACGCGCGCTGCTGACGACGCCACACAATAATGTTGCTGTGCCGGGACGAGCGGCGTACGTCGTGGCCGAGGGCCATCGCCGCGCGGGCTGGGTGCCACATCCGCTGTGAGTAGCGGTGTAGCCGGCTGGGCCAGCCTGACAGAGAGCTGTTCTTTGAATCCGGATGCTGTTGTTGCCGCATGCGAGGACCAAGTCGTGTTCTCCACTGCTCTTGATTGCTTCATATTCCTTCTGTGCATGTGTGTGCTGGCTTCCTTTTTGTTATGTTGTGCAGGTGCCAATGGGTGTATCTCAATATCGATGACCTTTGGCGGGATGGTTGCGTTTGGATCGCTCTGTTTGTTTTGCTTGCCGTGTGTCCCCCGTCTCAATATGTCAGGTAGCTACTTCCATTGGTTCCTGCTATATGGTTGCTTGGTCTATTACATTTGGTCTGGTCATTAGATAATTTATTAATTACCTTTCTCAATTTACTTACCTTGCTCTATGTCATCTATCACATGTCCTTACCAATTGTTTCTGTGGGAGATCAGTTCTAATGTAACTGAGTGGAAGAAAAATTCTATTGTAACTGAGGAACAATCTCATATACTTCTATGCGCCTTCAGCAGTACAAAATCAAATATATACCAGAGTGAATAAATTTTATATCCCGCCTGCATTATATTACTCTTATCTACTACCTATTGGTCGAAGAAGACACTCCTCCAAACAACGTGAAATAGATTATGCTGAGATATGGTTCATGCAATCAATACAATATAAAATTATACCACTAATAATTTTAATCATTGCCTCTATATGAAAGCTATCATATTGTTGCTCATCATTACCTATATGAAATCTCATATTATTAATTCAAATTGTTAACTTATTTTTTTGTGTTCAAGTTACTTAGAAATCCACAACAAATTCCCGCGGCAACGCGCGGGGCATCAACTAGTGTTACAAGTGACAGAGTTAGGTGGACTCGTACTAATGCACGCCGAAGGTTGATTGAACAGTGCAATGTTATTTCTTATGTGTGATCCGTGGAAGAAGAACTTGAACATTTTCATATCCCGAGGCTATAATTTCTAGTGATAATAATAGGTGGAGACCGCTATGCATGATGAGACGAAATCATTTGAAAAAGAATGACACTTGGGATTTAGTAAACTTACTAAGAGAGAAAAACCTATTCGTTGCAAGTGTGTTTTCAAAAGAAAAGAAGATGTTTATCCTAATGATAAGCAAGATCTAAAGCAAGGGTAGTTGATAAATGTTATAGCCATATTCCAGGCATTGATTTTAATGAAGTATTTTCCTCTGTTGTGTAACATAGCTCTATTCACACTTTACTCAGTATTGTTGACACACATGATTTTGAGCTTCAAAAATTAGATTTAAAAAATGAAAAATGCTTCTTACACGGGGAATTAGAAGTCGATATTTATATGGAACAACCTGAAGGTTTTATTACTCCCGGAAAAGAAACTCTTGTGTGTAAGTAATAAATCTCTTTATGGATCGAAGCAATCCCCTAGACAATGGTATGAGAGATTTGACACCTTTATGCACAAGGCTTTAAGAAGTTTGCTTATGACAACTGTGTTTATTTGAAATTTGTTAACGGTTCAACTATTTATTTGCTCTTTTATTTTGATGACATACTATTTGCTGCAAAGAGTATATCATAGATTAATAGACTAAAGAAGCAAGTAAGTAATGAATTTGAGATGAAGGATTTGGGTGTAGGAAAGAAAATACTTGATACAAAAATATCCATGGATAAACCGTCTAGAAAATTATATCTAAGTCAGAAGGGGTATATCGGTAAAGTTCTTCGTTGTTTTAATATACATGATCCCAAGCCAGTGAGTACTCTGTGCGCTGCACATTTCCGATTAGCTTTATGTCCCGAGACAGATGTTATGATATTGAGCACATGTAAGAGTTCCCTATTCTAATGCAATTGGTTCACTTATGTATGTCATGGTTTTTCTCGTCCTAATGAATCGCATACATTGAGTGTTGTTAGTAGATACATGTTAAGCATGAAAAAGAGCATTGGAAAGCAGTTCAGTGAATTTCTAGATACCTATGAGGTACTTCAGATGCTTATTTACAGTTTCATGAATCTAGAAATGGATTTGTTGATTTTATTTACTATGATATTATTGGTGATTTGGACAAAAGAAGATCACTTACAAGTTTTATTTTCACCATTGGTGGTTGTGCTATGAGTTGTAGAGCAACTTTGCAGGCTATTGTAGCTTGTTCCACAAGTTATCCCAAGTATGTAGTTGTTTCTAAGATATGCAAAAAAAACTATTTGGTTGAGAGATTTGTACACTAAGCTTTATGAAGATATGTCTTGCCTTACGATATTTTATGATAGCCAAAGTGCTATATGTCTTAGAAAAAAAATCAAATGTATCACGAGAGAACAGAGCACATTGAGTCAGATATCACTTTACTTGAGATGTTATTGCTAAAGTTGATTTGAAGGCATGTATGGTAAGTACACATGATAATTTTGCTGATATGATGACAAAGTCTATTCCTATCAATAAGTATGAGCTTTGCTCAGACTTAATTCGAAAATCTACAACTCGAACGTACATGTGACAAATCGGTACTCCTTGTGCATGTCGGTGGCACAATGCCAATCAAAGAGAAACCACGAACAGTACCAATTGTACAAATTAAAACTGTATGTCTCGTTGATCCATCATGCAGATATGAGCCGACCAATGGAATACGCGAGGCAATTCACGTTCGATTGCAGCGTCTATCTTCAAACAACTTAAGGACATTGTACTTAATTTTATTTCTTTTTCGGTTCGCCATGTCAGTAGGGAGCATAATTCTCCGGCTCATCACATCAGTGTGCACAACTTGATTGCACTCTGGAAGGCACGGAATGCTGGCTTAATCGGAGCCCAGACTTTCTAGTTAATGGCCTACGGGCAGATTGTAACCGGATGCTTTTACGTTGAATAAAGTCCAAAGTTAGATGCAAAAAAAAGATAGGTGCCAAACACCTGCGCATTTTCCCCCGACAAGGGATACGCTTCTTTCCTTCACGATCGAACTTCCAAAGAGAGCGAGGGAAAAGGCACATTAATGTAAGACTGAAGAAAAGTGCATGCAAGTCTTTTGCCCACGCGACATGCACGTCTCACATTTCGACGTGGCAGTGGCACGCTCTTTAAATTCTCCGACGACAACCTCCAAGACCAGCGACGTACGAACTGGGGCCTACGGCAGGGGCGACGTGGCGCGCAAGTTGTGAAGTACCGTAACTACAAAACCAGTTGGAATGGTACATGTCAGTCACAAAGGTGTGCGCCCATTGAGAGAAGCTGAAAAGGATGTGACATGGCCCGTCCTTTTCGGAAGAGTTAATTACAAGAAAGTACCACATTTGGGGCAGTTGTAACGGATCAGTACCACTATTCAGATTTTTTGCAAGTCAATACCACGTTTGAGGCTAATCATTGCAAAACGAGCTAAACGCCGTATTGACGCTGTATCTGGCCACGCGGCCCCACCTGTCAGGTGACACGTGGCATATTGTTTTTGCAGATAAGACCCCCACATTGCATTTAATGACGCAAATGCCCCCGTGATGTTTAAAAAAAGAATTACACGTGCCGAGGATTCGAACCCGCGCCGTCCTGGTTTCGACGGAGAGGCCCTGCCACTACGCTAGCCCATGTAGGCTGTTGTAATAGTATAGTTGGTTTATATATTACGTGACCCGTAAATAAATAAAACAAACAGAAAAAACTCGCGTTTGCGCTGATTCGAACCTGCGCCTGCGACTCAAAGAAAGAACGCGCCAGCCACTGCTCTAGAGAGATGCCCGCATCAGCCTAGTGGCATTCTTACATTTATCTAGTTTGGACACGTCCTGGTCTTTTTTCATTTTTAATTATGTTTTTGTTTCACATTTCTTTTTTATATAGGTTTAGTATGCAATATTTTTTGTAAATACAAACTAAACATTATTATATAAATAAACACTGAACATTCTTGTATAATGTACGATGAACAATTTTGTTATACACACTGAACATAAATATACGGTGAACTTTTTTAAAAAAATGCATAAATTCCCTTTTTTGTACGTGATTTTTTGTTTCTGATTTCTTTTATCTTTTTCAGATCTTTGGTATTCTTTGGATTTTCATGTTTTCAATTTTTTTACAGCTTTTATATAGGTTTAGTATGCAAAAAGGTTGTAAATACACACTGAACATTATTCTATAAAAATGCATTGAACATTATTGTATAATATAAATGAACAATTTTGTTATATACATTGAACATTTTTTAATATACAATGTACTTTTTAAAATTTATAAATTACATTTTTTTTGTATATGATGTAATTTTTTTAACAATATACGATACACACACTATGTACGGCGAGCGCTATTTATCTTTTTTGTTACCGTATGAAAAAGAGAACGAAGCACAGTATAAAACATGTACGCGTGCTACGTAAACAGAGGAACACTCGCGGCGCAGCGGTAGTGAGCGCACGCTGCATCGCCCTCGTCCGGGTTTGAATCCCGGCTGCGGCGCGCCCTCTCTGTGATCGCTAATTTTTTGGTTCGTTTTATTTATTTAACGGTATAATAATATAAGAACTAAATATCCTAACTAGGCAACTGACTGGGGCTAGTGTAGTTGCAGGGCCTCTCCCTCAAAACAGGGAAGGCGCGGGTTCGAATCCCCGCTTGCGCCATTTCCTTTTTTTAACTTCGCGGGAGCATTTGCGTGATTAAGTGCAATGCGGGGGTCTTATCTGCAAAAACAACATGCCACCTGTCACCTGACAGGTGGGGCCGTGCTGTCGGATACAATGTCAATACATCGTTATACGGTGCTTAGCCCGTTTTGCAACGATTAGTCTCAAACGTGGTACTGACTTGTAAAAAATCTGAATAGTGGTACTGATCCGTCACAACCGCACTAAATATGGTACTTCGTTGCAATTAACTCTTTTCGGAAACGGCACGGTGCATGCTACTGAGGCCGAGGATGACGGAGACATCGTCCGTTCTTTCTTCCTCACGGCGACAAAACGAGCTCAGCATGCTTGTCAGTTTATACAAGTAGCCAAGTTCGTACATATAGAGTCATTCATACACACTTGGCACTGTCGGTAGTTTCTCACTGGTTATCGCACTGTTTGGTTCATGCAGGCCACAATCGACGAGACGCAGCAAACGGGATGATCTTGTTGCTTTGGTGCTCCGTGCATCTTCCTTGCGCAAGATGGATCAATGAAACATACAGTTTATTTGTACACTTTGGTGCTGTCCGTAGTTTCTCATTGATTGGCAGTGTGCCACGTACCCACATGCACAGGAAGTGCCAATATGTCACACGTACGTTCAAGTTTCAGATTTTTCAACCTCCAATTAATGCCCGCTATTGGTTCATGCAGTCTAGACCACGATCGATGGACGATGGGACGCAATCGCGCTAGAGTGAATTCGTAGCCTTCCTGCTCCCGCACGATCGCCTAATCGATCCTAGACGACGGCGATCAAGTCACGCACACCTAGCGTGGCACTTAAGTCAATGATTCGCACGCACGGGCCTGAGCACGAGTTGCAAACCGACGTGTCAACTCTTGAGAGAAACCTTGCCCTTTCCCCTCGACGTCTATCGGTTAATGAATGATCAACAAATCAACCTGTTGAAACAGGTGAACACCCACGAATTGAAGAGCGGGCAGGTACATGCATGGCCATGCATGCAGGATCGAGAGCCAGACGTACAGATGATTTGATCACTTTGCTGTTGCCAGGTTCCTGACACCCTCCGTCTCATATTGTAAGACGTTTTTTGACACTATACTAATATCAAAAAATATTATGGACAGAGGGAGTAGATTATTCCATCGGGAACTGTTCCCAACGATGGTGATCTTGTCTAACTTATCCCATTCATCCATGACACAGATCGACCGATCGAGCAAACACAACAAGTTTCCATGCTAGTATAGCTCCCTTTCTGCTGTTGCATCACCTTTCCTCGTTCATTCGTGGAAAGCTTGATCCCTTTCTCCCAAGGGGGACAAGCGCATCTCATCATCCCTTCAAATTCCCAATCCCATTTGAAAAATTCCCACTCCCAGCTGTGCCGCAACAACGGCCTGTCAGCTGCATGCTCGTGCGGTCGTGCCGACCTTCGCCGGTTAACTCCCCCGATTGCTACCCGGGCCCGTGTCGACTTGCCGTGGCACTAAACAGGGATGGTAACAGTTTTGGTAAGAAAAACTAGGACATCATTAGCCTCTGAGACAGGGTTGTGGTGAACGGAGGAACTGAGAATCTCAGGGTCGGCGTCAGCTCGATGGAGAAGGAAGGATTTCACGGGAAGCAACCGGCACGGCATGCATGATTTCCATGCAACGCCAGAATATTATTGGTTCCATTGCTTCTGCCGTCGTGTTGTGTCGGATTAGATTTTAATGGTGGTTGGCTGGTTGCGACAGGTGTGCGTCTGGTTAAACCCTGATGGGATAATATGATTGGTTCCATTGCTTCTGTCGTCGTGTTGTGTGTCTGATTAGATTTTAAAGGTGGTTGGCTGGTTGCGACAGGTGTGCGTCGTGTCGTGGAGCAGTAATAATGGCTCCGAGTGATACATACGTGCATGACGGGGAACCTTGGATTTGAGGTGGCACCATTTGGGTCACCAGCAAATTGATTAATCAAGTAGTAATCGCCTGACTGTCCGTGTAATGAACTGGTGGCACGATAACATTTTATATGAGGTACACTGTATGACAAATATTCCATCAAATCACGACAAGTTATTGGTTAGCTTCGGAGAAGAGGAGCTTGAGCAGTTGAGAAATCTATCACTAAATTATTAGTCGGTAAGCTCACTCTCCATTGAATGATTCCGTTTCTAGATTGCATGCACGGTTGTTGAATAAAACCATGATCAAAAGCTAACAAAACATGCTAATGGCTTTCCAGCAAATTTGAGGTAGTTTCTCACTGGTTATCGCACTGATGGGTTCATGCAGACCACAATCGACGAGACGCAGCAAACGGGGGTGATCTTGTTGCTTTGGTGCTCCGTGATTCGTCCTTGCGCAAGATGGATCAATGAAACATACTTACAGTTTAATTTGTACACTTGGTACTGTCCGTAGTTTCTCATTTATTTCTTTCGAGTATAGTCCATAGTTTCTCATTGATTGGCAGTATGCCACCCACATGCACAGGGAGTGCGGAGTGCCGATATTGTTAGGATGATCTCCACCGTATGGGCCCAACGGCCCACCGGGCCCTTAGATCTGCGCCCTGATCGGGGGTGCTCAACCCACTATGGTTGACGGGCCCCTTTCACCTGCACTATATAAAGAGGTGGGGGCTGGCGGCTCGCATCACGAGGTTCGTCGCGATGCCGTACACCCCACCTACATCCCCTACCGATCTAGGGTTAGTGCAGTGCTGACGGGAAGCACCGCCACCACCCCGCTACTCTCTGCCATCACCGGCACCATGCCCGGCACCGGGAGCTCCTCGAGCCACAAGGAAAAGGTAATATCTATCACCACTACCGGAATCTCATGCCCACTGGATCAACAGATTCTATCAATGATATCAGCCCAGGTTGGCGTTTTGGATTTTCGGTAGCAACAGAAATTCCCCCCTCCCCGAAGAACCCTAGAACAGGGCAGAGTAAAGAAAACAAAAGTACATCAGAGAAGGCCTTGGCCCGCCGGCAAAGTGCGCCGCCACTCCGGCCGCGCCAGTTCCTCTCGATCCGAACGGGCATCGGCAAGCCGAGCCGTCCGGACGAAGAACCACCCCACACGGGGCAAAGAGCACCGCGGCCATACCGCTCGACGGCGGCGTGCTCACCACAAAGGGAACGCGCAACCGACGAGGGGGATGGCAACGGCGCCGCTGCAGGACAGCACCGCAACTCTGCCTCGGGCGCAACTGGGATCTAGGGGCGCGGCGAGCTCGTGTTCTCTCCCTCTAGCCCGAGCGGTTGTTGGAGGAAAGGCAGGGGAAGGGGAAAGAGTGGCGCGGCGCGGTCGTGTCTCCACGCCGTCGCCGGCGACCGGCGTGGCCGGACTCGCTGCTGCGCCATCTGTGGAGAGCGCAGAGGAGGGCTCGACCTCGCCTCTCCGCCACTGGAAACGGAGAAAGAGGGAGGAAAGGAGGTGAAAGGGAAGGAGAAGGAGGGGGAAGGGGAAGAGGCACGCGCGCCGCGGCGGTTCATCGTCGTCGCCGGCGACCGCCGAGCCCTGACACCCCATGCGGGACAGTGGCGAGCGGCGCGTGCGGGAGGGGTGGGGGAATGAGCGCTAGGGTTTTCCCCCCGATGCCTGGAGCCTTGTTTGGTTCGGCCGATCCGCGCGCCGGACCGTCGGATGAAATCTGACGGCCAGGCCACAAACCCTAACCCGGCTGGGCCTTTGGGCCGAAAGGGAGAGCTGGCTGGGCCCAGGCCACCAGCAGCCGCGCGCGCTGGACGAGGCCGCAGCCGCGTGCTGGGCCGACGCCGCAGCAACGCGCGCTGGGCTCTGCTGCAGCTATTTTCTCCTTTTTTTCTTCAGGAAATAGAAAAGTTTCTGAAAAGTTACAGTTGTTAACAAAAATTTTATACAGTTTTAATTCTTTTTTCTATTCCGATTTATCTAACGAAAAATCTGTTTAGAGAATAGAAAAGTAAAAGAAATGAATCTGAAAAGAAAAAAAAGTTCATGAATTTTTATTTGGTCAAAGAAAAGTTTCTGTAAAGAATAAAATCTTCATGAATTTTTTATTCATGTTTTTCCGCTGCAAATAAAAATAAAAGTGCTCTTTTAAAAGTGAATAGAACTAAAGTAAAAGATTAAATTGTTGCTTCTCAAATGCATTTTTGAACCAACCGGTTAAAATTGCTTAGAGAGTAAAAGAGTACAGAATTGTTTCTGAAATAGAATATTGTAAATTTTTTGCTGCAAAGTAAAAGTTTTATCCTCCAATTAAATTGGAACCAACGGGAAAATTTAGTTGGAAGAACTGTTCTTAGCACTGTTTTTCCCCTGTGGGTGAAATAAGATGCAGATAGTTTCCGCTATGACAAAAGAAAGATATTTGTTTTTAAAGTTAAAATATGGTATTGTTATTTTTTGACCAACGTTGATGATAACAGTACTATAATTCTATGAGTCTTATGTTCAAAGCTTAAATCTCTGATAATTTTTGTATCAAAGTAATCAATTTTCAGAGAACAAATAAAGATCAAGAAATGCTCTTGAGCTAGAGAAATGTATATTTCTTGTTCCCGCTACAATAAAGTTGATGATGATTATTATTTCTTAGCAAAGTTGTTTAATAGAAATACTATCATCACATTGTTTATGAGTTATATGCATTATTTCCATTTCCGTCCAACGGTGATATGGAATTAATGTAGAAGGATGGTGTTTTATTCTAATTCTGCCACAACGGTGATTTAGAATATAAAAACAAAGTTTTAAAAAGTTTAATGTGCATATTTTTTTAACCAGACCAACGTAGGGTTATTTTTTATGCTCATTATTGTTGATTATTGGCTAAGTTTTCTCAGACTAAAAGTTTTCCATGCTTTCATTCGTGAAAGCAAATGTCTGGGTACTTGTGACCCGAAAGATGACCAAGAAAGGTCATAACGTGAGAGAGTATGTTCTCTCTAAAGAATGGCTTCAAAAGAAAAGAGATAGATCATTGAGAGTCTTGGTTGACTAATGTCTTTCATGTACTCTCTATGAGGAAGGTTTTTCAGTCAACATGATCTGAAATGAAACAAGCAACATGCGTGTTTAATTTGACCAACGTCAGATCAAGCATGTGTGTCAAAGAGCCAATTATGACATTTATGTCCCTTACAGGGAATTACCCGCATAGTGGGAAAAGTTGATTATGATAAAACCCGCATGGCGGGAAAAGTCTGGGAATATACTTGCGTAACTGGGTAAAGTTGACATAGTATTATGTCAAAAAATCATGTATGGCAGGAGAAATGTAGGCAAAGGACTTATCCTGTATGATAGGAGAAAGATATGATGACTCATGTGCGTTTAATGTGTCCCACTCTGGGAGAAAAGTATGGAGTAGCTATTATGCTTTCCTAGTATCGACCGTACACCTTATGTGTAACCGTCATTAAGCACTCAATAAATCCAAAGAGAATAAAAGTTACAGACGAACCTAAAGATAAGAATGATATACAAGTGTGACTTGCAAAAGTACTAATGATAAAGAACTATTTTGAGTTTCCGAAATGGAATGAGGAATAAGGAAAAAGTACTCCCATACCGTTAACAGAGAACTTCATTACATATGAAGTAATCAGATACATGAAGTAGATACTCAAAGTTTCCTCAATTCACAAGAGTTGTGAATGGTTTTTCGAAATTGTGGCAGAAAAGTTCTTGCCACATTTCGAGGGGGAGAAAGAAATATGAGATATCCATTAATGAAGAATGTGATCATCTGGGGGAGTACGACGATCACAATAATACCCCTAAAGAAAAGAAATAGCTGTATTCCTGGATCTCTTACAGTTCCGAAAGCAGACTAAGGAATACTAAGACGGTGCTTAAAGTGCCATAAAGAAGAAAGTTTTAACAGAATAAACCCAAATAATAAAGTTTAAAGATATGCCATTTTTAGTGAAGATGGAGTAATCTGGGGGAGCATGTTGTATGACCTATACAACACCTGATGTTAGCTCTATAAAGGATGAATGAGTATACATGGATCTTGTGACACAGGTCCCTGTAAAACCTATTGCCTCTTGGAAATAAAAGACTATAGAATTAATTTGCCTCTTGGCAATCACAGAGCAACAACAGCCCCATATGAAAGAAGTGCCAGTACCTGAGACACAGATGCTCTCAAGGAATGAGAAAATCAGATACTTCTGATTACTATAAAGTCTATGTTAGTGAAATTCAAATCGAGGTTGATCCCACCTCATTTAAAGCGCTCAATCGAGCTTAGAGAAGTGTCTGTTTGTCCAAATGATAAGAGACTATGTGAGATGAAATAAAATTGGTGAATCCCGACAATGTTTGGGACTCATAAGTAATTTCCAATGGAGCATAAACAGTAGGTTGTAAAAGGTCTACAAGGTCAATGTGACTCCAAAGGAAACATGTAAAGGTGTAAAGCGCGACTTGAATCGAAAGATTTTGTGCAAAGAGAATGAACAAATTACAATGACTGTTAGTGGCACATCATGACCGACATCATGATCTGAGTTACATCAGATGAATGTATAGAACACAAGGGATACTGCTTCAAGAAGTTTTTTATGGACTAGAGCAAGTCTCTAGACAGTTGCATTTAAAGTTTAAAGAATCAGATGATATTTTGGGTTAAAGAAAATAGAAGGACAATTGTATTCATGCAAAGTTATAGAATGGGAAATTCATTTCCCAATCCTGTGCATGTGGATGACGTCCTACTTGCTAGTGGTGATGTCAATCTACTTCAGGAGGAGAAAAGAAGTTCTTGTCCTCAAAGTTCAAAATTGCATTTCTCAGAGTGTCTCTCGTTATAAATATCGAGATTCACCAAGAAAATAATAAAATGGGGTATTAGGAATGTCGCATGGACATGCTAACAAAGGTCTCTAAAGTAGGCATGCGAGAAAACCTACGCCTGTTCTTATAGTCAAGGGTAATTGAACTGGAAACTATGGTGTTCCAAAAGTTGATGAGAAAAGATTGAAAACGGATATGGTACCATATGCTTCAGCTGTTGGAAGCTCAATATATTATCTTGACACAATTCATGTATCTGGGTTGTTTTGGCAATGTCCAGTCCATATATAGATCACTGGAACGGAGTCAAAGATATCGGCCTCATGCTGAAAGAAATAAGTGCTCTCAAAAGATTGTGAGTACAAAGACAGGACTTGTGAAATGTATAGCGAAATCCACAATTGTCGCTAACTTTCATACTTGGAGGTTTTTGTGTGGAAAAGCTCCAAAGAATGAAATTATCATCAATGTGATGCAAAGATATTTTATAGCTTGATATGAGGCTGAGGGACAGGCAAAATGGTTAAGGAGACCTGTACCCGGAGTTAATAATGCTTGACAACAGCGATAACCATTTTAAGTTTTTCGCTCCTATGGCAACGAGTCAAGTGTTGATGCCAAACACACTGACACAGAGTTATGCGTTGTAAAGGAGAAAGTCTGGAATTATGTAGAAATGCTTGAAGCATAAAAGCAACAGACAAGTGTTTGCAGATCTGCTTATTAAAGGCTTACCGCCCAGTGTGTTCGAAGAACACACAGTCGACATGGGTTTTATGGTATAGTCTAAGATTTCCGGACAATAAAATGGCCCAAGGTTAAAGAATTTATTTCAAAACAGAGAGGTACGTTGTGGCTGTCTGATTCTATCGGCAATTAAGCTGTGACAATGAAACATGTTCTATGTATTGATCTGTTATAAAACGAGTAAAGTAAAAGTATAAGGTCAAAAGTAAAAGTTGAGATCAAGGGGGAGAATGTTAGGATGATCTCCATCGTGTGGGCCCAACGGCCCACCGGGCCCTTAGATCTGCGCCCTGATCGGGGGTGCTCAACCCACTATGGTTGACGGGCCCCTGTCACCTGCACTATATAAAGAGGTGGGGGCTGGCGGCTCGCATCACGAGGTTCGTCGCGATGCCGTACACCCCACCTACATCCACTAGTAGGAAAAGGGGCTTTTACCCCGGTTCATAAGGGCCTTTAGTCCCGGTTCTGGAACCGGGACTAAAGGGTCCTAGCCCTTTAGTCCCGGTTCTTACACGAACCGGGACTAAAGGCCGTCCACGTGGCCGGTGCGGGGAGCCCAGGCAGGAGGGCCTTTGGTCCCGGTTGGTGCCACCAACCGGGACCAATAGGCATCCACGCGTCAGCCCCTAGCAGGAGCTGAGGTTTTTGTTTTTTTTGAAAGGGGGTGGTTTAGGGGTTTTGGGGGGTTAATTTAGGTGTTTCATATATTGTGTTAGCTAGCTAATTAATAGAGAGAAGTGTCCTCTCTTATCTCCGTGCTTGGTCGACACTACGTACTATATACGTATGGAGAGGAGTAGACACGCTAGCTAGTAATCAAATGAAGGAAACAGAAGATCGTCTTGAACATATGCAGACAGAGAGAAGTGATATCGACCACCTCTCCTTCTCCGAGATATTGGTCGAACAACAAGTTCTCGTATATCTATCCAACACTACCGGCTACATATATACAATAATTATCTCTTACAATATAATCTCCTAATTATATTGTAGGAACACAGGGTCCACATAGTATTCTCCGTTTTCAGCGATCACGTGGTCAAGGAAGAATGCCCCCAATTCCTCTTAAATTCCTCGCATACGATCTGGTGCTAGGAGTTGATCCCGCTTCCGAAAAATCTAATTTGAAGAAGGGGGTCAATACATATATATATGAATAAATGAAACTCAACACAAATGATGGTAATAAAATAAAATTTTGAATATTATTGCTTACGCACTTCATATTGTTCTTCAGTGTAGCCCCGCTCACAGGTATGGTAGCGGATGGACTCGCAAATGTAGTATCCACGGTAATTATTCCCGGGTTGCTGCCACAACCACTTTACAAGAAATAGAGGTTAATCAAACTGATAAGCAAGCATGCTAAATGGTATTGATCAAACTAGCGCTTGAATCACTAGGAGATGCGCGGAACATGCTACTATAGTACTTACTTTCGGGTGTCTAAATTGCAGCTGGTTCGGCAGTCCCGGGGCTTTTGAGGTGAATTTTCTCCAAACCCTGCCAGACAAAGAAAACAATTACTTGATATCAGGAAATGAACAAAGTTGCTGATATGGTGGATAATGATCGATTTAACTTACTTCTGGAGCATTTGAGTCATGTTCGCATAGTCCTGGGGATCTTTTCGTCTCGAGTCTAAGACGGTTACTACTCCCGGCTCAAGCTTAATCTCTAGGAGAATATAGTGGAAGCTGCGCATGCATGCATAAGTCATCAATTACATTACCATAACCTGGACTAATAAGGGAAACCAAATATGCAGAAGACAGTAACACTCACTTGAAGTTGTAAGGAAAGAGTATTATTTGTTTTGATTTATTACCAACGATTGTAGCAAGTTGGCCTCGGTATCTTTGACATGAAATTTAACCTGATAATCATCTATGAGATTTGTGTTAATGAACCCAATATCACCGATTTGTCTTTTCTTCAATTCGGCGATCTTCAATCTGCATAATATAGTGAGGATAAGTATAAATACATGCAATGAAAGAGCTGACCTATATAGAGAGACTTAATGACAGAAGTAGTACTACTTACAGACAGTAGCAAGTGATCGTTGTTTTATCGAGGGACTTTAGATTGTAAAACTGGAAGAAATCCTCAAATGGAACATGCAGCAGTTCAATTCTAACGAGGTCATGCTCCGGTTTAACTCTCAGCGTTAAAGTACTCATCCCATCAGACTCTCTGCAGGTTTTCATGTACCAATCATGTAGTCTTCGCATCATCGTGCTTAGAGATTTGACATCTTTGACGAGAGGCTTCCCGTAATGGTATTTGTGTTCGTCCACCTCCATGATTTCATAATGTACATCGTCGGGCAGGTAATCTCCAAGATCGGTATAACCGGGCACCATACCCGGATCATTAGCGACGATGTCTTTTGACACCTTGAGCGGGGGGCACGATTGGTTCTCTTGTTCGCCGAGCTGGGCAATTTTTTTCCCAGCTCGTCGTTCTTTCATCCTTTTATCACTGACAGTACTTCCCGACCGCTCCGCTTCGGCATATGCCTTTGCAAGAACGCGCTCATAGTTGCCTTTTGGCGGAGACTTTGGTGGTTTTGTCAGGGCAGCCAGAGTGCGCTTTGCTTTCACCGGATCTACCTTCTCCTTCGGAGGTGGATGTTTCTTTGCTTTGACCCCTTCAAAGAAGTTCTTCACTTCGGCTCGCACGATCTTCGCGTTCTCCTCCTCGGTCCTCTCATATGGTAACTTCTCTGGAGTCTTCAGAGAAGGACCGAATCTGTATTGCCTCCCGCCTCTGGCAGCTGTACTGCTAGACGCCGGCAGAGCAGACGGAGCGGCTGCGGCTGTCTTCTTTCCTTGCTTACGAGGCGGAGGAGAAGGACTACGACGCGCCGGAGCAGCCGCAGCGGCGGCGGGTCTCTTCCGCCCTTGCTGACGAGGCGGAGAAGGAGGAGGTTGGCTGCCCTGGCGCGCCGGCGCTGGCGGAGAAGGAGGCGGAGGCCTCCACGCGCCGGAGAAGGAGGCTGAGTGCCCTGATCACTCGCCGGAGGAGGAGGCGGAGGAGGAGGCGGAGTGCCCTTACTCGCCGGAGCCATCCAGTTCGGAAGCTTGATGAGCTCCTTCCGCCATAGGCATGGAGTCTTCAGAGCTAAACCCAGCCGAGTCTCCCCTTCACCGGTAGGGTGGTCAAGCTGGAGGTCCTCAAATCCCTCCGTTATTTCATCCACCATCACCCTAGCATATCCTTCTGGAATCGGCCGGTAGTGGTAGGTTGCGCCGGGTTCAGTAGGTAAAACAGAGCCAACAGCCGCCTTGACTTTCAAGCTCTGCCATTCCGCCATAAGGTGGCAATGTTGAGACTCCGTGATAGCATCCACAGGGTAGCTAGGAGTAGCCGCATGCTCCAGCTGAGGCAGCTCGGTGGAAGCCACGCTGCTTCTACGCTGAGATGGCGGTGTAGCTTCGGGGGCAGTTTCGGCATCTCTATTGCCGTCTCGTTCCTCTAGCACTTGAACCCTTTCGTGCAGACGCTGAATTTGGATCTGCTCCACTTTTTTCCTCCTCTCCTGGGTTTTGTAACCGCCCGCGTCCGGAAAACCAGCCTTCCACGGAATGGAGCCTGGCGTGCCTCGTGTCCGTCCAGGGTGCTCAGGATTCCCGAGGGCCATTGTGAGCTCGTCGTTCTCTCTGTCTGGAACGAACGTCCCTTGCTGCGCTGCATCGATATAGTGCTTAAGCTTCTTGACGGGTATTGCAAGTTGCTCGTCCGTCCAACGACACCTCCCTGATACAGGGTCCAAGGTTCCGCCAGCCCCGAAGAACCAAGTCCGGCAACGGTCTGGCCAGTTCATTGTCTCTAGTTCGATCCCTTTATCAAGCAGATCCCTCTCAGACTTGGCCCACTTAGGCCGGGCTTTGAGGTAGCCACCTGACCCCGTGCGATGGTGAAGCTTCTTCTTCGCAGCATTCTGCTTGTTTGTCGCTGACATCTTCTTACTCTTTTCCGATGTCTTGTGGGCCACAAATGCGGGCCAGTGATCTCTGATCTTCTCATACCGGCCGACGAATTCTGGTGTCTCTTCTTTGTCGACAAAGTTTTCAGCTCATTCTTCCACCTCCTGAATAGGTCTGCCATCTTCTTAAGAGCATGAGACTTGATTAATTGCTCTATAACTGGCTTCTCCGGATCCTCCTCTGGCGGTAGGGTGAAATTTGCCTTCAGCTCAGTCCAAAGATCATCTTTCTGCATATCATTGACATAAGACACCTCAGGGTCTTCCTTCTTAGGCTTATACAATTGGTGGATGCTGATCGGGATCTTGTCCCTAACAAGAACCCCGCACTGAGCAGCAAAAGCATCCTTTGTCCGGAGGGGTTCAATCGGTTGGCCGTCGCGCGTGATTGCTGTGATCTCAAACCTTTCATCCGAGCGCAACTTTCTCTTCGGGCCTCGTCTCTTTACCGCAGTTGTGCTCGATCCAGAGGGCTAGAAAAAATAAGAAAGACGAGTGTTAATTAATATGTGTACATACCAAAACAATGAATGCATCAATTAGCTAGTCAGCACAGGCTTAACTAATATATTTACCTGGCCGGACTCTGTTCGGTCACCGGAGCCGTCACCACGGGCTCCTTCTTGCACCAGCATTGGGTCACCGGAGCCATCATAATCATGTCTTTCCTCCTCCACTCTTCGATCACCGCAGCCTGCTTCTTCACCCTGTTCTTCCAGACCATCATTGTCGTTAAGATACGACAAGATATCACCTCCGGCTAAGATTATGTCCCCCAACACATCTTCTGCTTGCTCATCTCGTCCGTGCTCCATTGTTTCTGCAAATATTACAACATGGCAATTATTACACAAACATGACAGCAGGTGGATATATTAGTGCAAACGTAGACCTAGCTTATTCCGGGTTTGGGGTGGCCTAGGCAACGCTTCAAGGGTAGGGGCGCGGCGGGAGGGGGTAGGAGACCGACATCGTTTTTTTCTAGGGTTTGGGTGTCCTCGAGAGTTTTGGTCGAGCGAGAGGGCCGGGGGGTGCTCCCGTGGTATAAGTTATCACGGTCGAGAGGGGGTATACATATCGACCGTCCATCATGTCGAAGTTATCTGGGAGGGAGTTATATATATTGACAACGACGACATACATACACGGGAAAATAATGTTATCGGGGAGGGGGTATATATCGACCCCCCCACGTGTTGAAGTTATCGGGAGGGGGTTTTATATCGACAACGACGACATACATACACGGGAAAATAATGTTATCGAGGAGAGGGTATATCGACCGCCCCTCGTGTTGAAGTTATCCCCCCTCATGTTGAAGTTATCGGGAGGGGGTAATATCGACAACGACAACATACATACACGGGAAAATAATGTTATCGGGTAGGGCGTATATCGACCCCCCCACGTGTTGAAGTTATCAGGAGGGGGTTATATCGACAACGACGACATATATACACGGGAAAATAATGTTATCGGGGAGGGGGTATATCGACCCCCCCTCGTGTTGAAGTTATCCCCCCTCGTGTTGAAGTTATCGGGAGGGGTATATATCGACGACGACAGACCCGATAAAACATAAGAAAACGAAGAAGAAATAAAAAGAGGAGAGAAGAAGAAAGGAATAGAGGAGAGGATTGAAGAAAAAAAAGAAAAAAAAAGAATAAAAAAAAGAGGAGAAGAAGAAAGGAATAGAGGAGAAGAAAAAATAGAATATTTTCTATTTTTTCTTCTTCTCCTCTTCTTTTTCTTCTTTTTTCCTCTTCTTATTTATATCTCCTCTTCTTCTTTCTTTCCTCTTCTTATTTTCTTCTTTCCTATCCTTCTTTTTCTTCTTCTTCCCTTCCTAGCTAGATATATAAAACTTTTCTAAAATTGTAACTTTTCCATGTGGATCATCATTTCTCATAAATATCGAATATATATCCATTGTCATATATAAAAACTTTCTATATATGAACAAAAAACTTTCTATGAACAAAAAAACATTTTTGACATATATATTCATACATTTTGAACATCTACATACATACAATTTTTTTTTGTTCACATATACATTATAGCCACATACACATATACATCACATATGAACAAAAAAATTAAACTAATAAAAATAAAAAACAGAGCCGGGGCGGCGGCTCTCACAGCGGGGGCGGCTAGGACGATGGCGACGGCGGGGCGGGGGCGGCGAGGGCGCCGGCGCACGGGGCCGGGACGGGGCGGGGCGGCGAGGGCGCCGGCGAGCACGCGCGGGCCGGGCAGGGGGCTCGGGGCGCCGAGGCGGCGCGCGCGAGCAGGGGAGCACGAGGCGGGGCGGCGCGTGGGGGCAGGGCGACGGCGACGAGCACCGGGCGGCGACCCGTCGAGGCAAGGGCGCGGGGCGACGGCGATGAGGAGCGGGCGGCGACGGCGAGCACGGGCAGCCTGGCGGCGTCGGGGGCAACTGGTGAGGTATGTCGAAAATTTCCTAAGTGTGGACTTATATAGCAAAGCCTTTAGTCCCGGTTCGTGGCACCAACCGGGACTAAAGGTGGGCATTAGTCCCGGTTGGTGCCACCAACCGGGACCAAAGGCCTCTTTTCTGCAGCCCAAAGGGCGGGAAGCGGTGGCCTTTGGTCCCGGCTGGTGGCACCAACCGGGACTAAAGGGGGGGCATTGGTCCCGGTTGGTGCCACCAAACGGGACCAAAGGCCTTGCGCTGCCCGCGGCCAAAAGTTTAGTCCCACCTCGCTAGTTGAGAGGGGCTCGGAGTGGTTTATAAGCTCCACTGCGGCTGCCCTCTCGAGCTCCTCTCAAATGCAGGCTTACGGGCCTAATGTCACACTGTGCTGCCTGTTGGCCTATTGGGCCTTCTGCGGGCCTGAATCCTGGCCCAGGTTGGGTTTCTAGTCGTATTCAGGCCGTGGTGGCCCAATAGGTGGCAGTTTTTTAAATTTTTTGCATTATTTATTTTCTTTTGTTTTTTACTTTATTTTTTAATTCTTTTTGCTTTTAGGTCAGCAAAATTATAAACTGTCTGTTAGTGCCATTAGTTTTAGAAAACATATAAACTTTCTATTAGTGCCATTAGTTCTTTATGAAAATTCTTTTTGCTGTATTTAGTTTTTTTATTTTCTTTTTTGCTATATTTATTTTGTTTTATTTCTACTTACAACAAAAAAATTATTTATTTTATTTTGTTTTGTTTCTAATTACTTATTTATTTTACTTTATGATAATTCTTTCTGCTATTAAAGTTTCTATCAAAAAAAGTTCTTTATGAAAATTCTTTTTTGCTTTTAATGATTAAAAATAAAAAAGAGGCGCAATGCGCGTTGATTTGCTTCAAGCCTTTCGGAATAGTGTAGACTGCACTGCACATAGCTCGATGCAGTCTACCTTATTCCTCAAGGCTTGAAGCTAAGCAACGTGAGCATTGTGCCTCTTCTTCATCGTCTCTGCACTCAGGGCTTATAAACCGCTCCTAGTACCTCTCAGCTAGCGAGGTGGGACTAAAAAACTGCTTAGCTAGTAAGAAACTCTAGTACCGGTTCGTGCCACGAACAGGTACTAAAGGTGCTCGTGGGGCGACAGCCTCATTAGTACCGGTTCGTGGCACCAACAGGGACCAAAGGATGGAATTGGTCCCGGTTCGTGCCACCAACCGGGACGAATGGCCTTGCACAGCGGCGTGGTGGTGAGTTTAGTCCCACCTCGCTAGCTAAGAGAGAGCCGCACCTGTTTATAAGGTGCGGTGCGCCTGAGCTGTCGAGCTCCTCTCTAAAGCAGGCTTACGGGCCTAACCTCTCTGCACTCAGGGCTTATAAAGCATTTCAAATGAACTCTGAAAAGGTTGAAAGTTGGCATGGTATCATCATTTCATCCACATAGCATGTGCAAGAAAGTTGAGAGGGTTACGGCAAAAACTAGATGCACTTCTTGTACAAAACGGACAATGGTATCATACTCGTCTATTACAAAGTTGGCATGCTATCATCATAATAGTTGCGGGAGAAAGTCTTCACTTTTTCTTCGCTTGTGTCATTTGCTTATTGCGCCGTAACCATGGATAATCTTCATCGTTTATCAGGATGCTTGGGTCAGCCTTGACTTTGAAGGGAGGAATTTCATGAAACTTTTCATAATCTTCAGACATGTCTGTCTTGCCCTCCACTCCCACAATGTCCCTTTTTCCTGAAAGAACTATGTGCCGCTTTGGCTCATCGTATGATGTATTCGCTTCCTTATCTTTTCTTTTCCTCGGTCTGGTAGACATGTCCTTCACATAGATAACCTGTGCCACATCATTGGCTAGGACGAACGGTTCGTCAGTGTACCCAAGATTGTTCAGATCCACTGTTGTCATTCCGTACTGTGGGTCTACCTGTACCCCGCCTCCTGACAGATTGACCCATTTGCACTTAAACAAAGGGACCTTAAAATCATGTCCGTAGTCAAGTTCCCATATGTCCATTATGTAACCATAATATGTGTCCTTTCCCCTCTCGGTTGCTGCATCAAAGCGGACACCGCTGTTTTGGTTGGTGCTCTTTTGATCTTGGGCGATCGTGTAAAATGTATTCCCATTTATCTCGTATCCTTTGTAAGTCAATACAGTCGAAGATGGTCCCCTGGACAACGAGTACAACTCATCACAAACAGTGGTGTCACCTCTGAGACGTGTTTCCAACCAACTGCTGAAAGTCCTGATGTGTTCACATGTAATCCAGTCGTCACACTGCTCCGGGTGTTTGGAGCGCAGACTGTTCTTGTGTTCATCGACATACGGGGTCACCAAGGTAGAGTTCTGTAGAACTGTGTAGTGTGCTTCAGACCAAGAATATCCGTCCCTGCATATTATTGAGTTCCCCCCTCCAAGCGTGCCTTTTCCAGTCAGTCTCCCCTCATACCGCGATTTAGGGAGACCTATCTTCTTAAGGCCAGGAATGAAGTCAACACAAAACCCAATGACATCCTCTGTTTGATGGCCCATGGAGATGCTTCCTTCTGGCCTAGCGCGGTTACGGACATATTTCTTTAGGACTCCCATGAACCTCTCAAAGGGGAACATATTGTGTAGAAATACGGGCCCCAGAATGACAATCTCGTCGACTAGATGAACTAGGACGTGCGTCATGATATTGAAGAAGGATGGTGGGAACACCAGCTCGAAACTGACAAGACATTGCGCCACATCACTCCTTAGCCTTGGTATGATTTCTGGATCGATCACCTTCTGAGAGATTGCATTGAGGAATGCACATAGCTTCACAATGGCTAATCGGACGTTTTCCGGTAGAAGCCCCCTCAATGCAACCAGAAGCAGTTGCGTCATAATCACGTGGCAGTCATGAGACTTTAGGTTCTGGAACTTTTTCTCTGGCATATTTATTATTCCCTTTATATTCGACGAGAAGCCAGTCGGGACCTTCATACTGAGCAGGCATTCAAAGAAGATTTCTTTCTCTTCTTTCGTAAGAGCGTAGCTGGCAGGACCTTCATACTGCTTCGGAGGCATGCCGTCTTTTTCGTGCAAACGTTGCAGGTCCTCCCGTGCCTCAGGTGTATCTTTTGTCTTCCCATACACGCCCAAGAAGCCTAGCAGGTTCACGCAAAGGTTCTTCGTCACGTGCATCACGTCGATTGAAGAGCGGACCTCTAGCTCTTTCCAGTAGGGTAGGTCCCAAAATATAGATTTCTTCTTCCACATGGGTGCGTGTCCCTCAACGTCATTCGGAACAGCTAGTCCGCCGGGACCCTTTCCAAAGATTACGTGTAAATCATTGACCATAGCAAGTACGTGATCACCGGTACGCATGGCGGGCTTCTTCGGTGATCTGCCTCGCCTTTGAAATGCTTGCCTTTCTTTCGACATTGATGGTTGGTCGGAAGAAATCGACGATGGCCCAGGTACACATTCTTCCTGCTTTTGTCCAGGTATATACTTTCAGTGTCATCTAAACAGTGCGTGCATGCGTGGTATCCCTTGTTTGTCTGTCCTGAAAGGTTACTGAGAGCGGGCCAATCGTTGATGGTTACAAACAGCAACGCGTGCAGGTTAAATTCCTCCTGTTTGTGCTCATCCCACGTACGTACACCGTTTCCATTCCACAGCTGTAAAAGTTCTTCAACTAATGGCCTTAGGTACACATCAATGTCGTTGCCGGGTTGCTTAGGGCCTTGGATGAGAACTGGCATCATAATGAACTTCCGCTTCATGCACATCCAAGGAGGAAGGTTATACATACATAGAGTCACGGGCCAGGTGCTGTGATTGCTGCTCTGCTCCCCGAAAGGATTAATGCCATCCGCGCTTAAACCAAACCATACGTTCCTTGGGTCAGCTGCAAACTCAGCCCAGTACTTTCTCTCGATTTTTCTCCACTGCGACCCGTCAGCGGGTGCTCTCAACTTCCCGTCTTTCTTACGGTCCTCACTGTGCCATCGCATCAACTTGGCATGCTCTTCGTTTCTGAACAGACGTTTGAACCGTGGTATTATAGGAGCATACCACATCACCTTCGCAGGAACCCTCTTCCTGGGGGGCTCGCCGTCAACATCACCAGGGTCATCTCGTCTGATCTTATACCGCAATGCACCG
This sequence comes from Triticum aestivum, assembly GCF_018294505.1. Lineage (NCBI taxonomy): Eukaryota > Viridiplantae > Streptophyta > Magnoliopsida > Poales > Poaceae > Triticum > Triticum aestivum. The sequence goes on from NC_057796.1 coordinate 452,203,878, forward strand.
CATACCGGGCATGCGTTCAGATCCTTGTACGCACCGCGGTAGAGGATGCAGTCATTAGGGCATGCATGTATCTTCTGCACCTCCAATCCTAGAGGGCATACGACCTTCTTTGCTGCGTATGTACTGTCGGGCAATTCGTTATCCTTTGGAAGCTTCTTCTTCAATATTTTCAATAGCTTCTCAAATCCTTTGTCAGGCACAGCATTCTCTGCCTTCCACTGCAGCAATTCCAGTACGGTACCGAGCTTTGTGTTGCCATCTTCGCAATTGGGGTACAACCCTTTTTTGTGATCCTCTAACATGCGATCGAACTTCAGCTTCTCCTTTTGACTTTCGCATTGCGTCCTTGCATCGACAATGACCCGGCGGAGATCATCATCATCGGGCACTGGTTCCTCTTCATCTTCAGCAGCTTCCCCCTTGCAGCATCATTGGGCACATCGTCTGGTTCCTCTTGATCTTCAGCAGCTTCCCCCGTTGCAGCATCACCGTATTCAGGGGGCACATAGTTGTCATCGTCCTCTTCTTCTTTGCCGTCTTCCATCATAACCCCCATTTCTCCGTGCCTCGTCCAAACATTATAGTGTGGCATGAAACCCTTGTAAAGCAGGTGGGCATGAAGGATTTTCCGGTCAGAGTAAGACTTCGTATTCCCACATGTAGGGCATGGACAACACATAAAACCATTCTGCTTGTTTGCCTCAGCCACTTCGAGAAAATCATGCACGCCCTTAATGTACTCGGAGGTGTGTCTGTCACCGTACATCCATTGCCGGTTCATCTGCGTGCATTATATATAATTAAGTGTGTCAAAAACCATTACAGAACATCATGAATAGATAATTAAGTGACCAAATTAATAGAAGTTCATCATCACATTAGAACCAAAGTACATACATAGTTCTCATCTAACAACATATATATAGCTCTCCAGAGCATCTAATTAATTAAACCATACATTGAAACTATGTAAAACATTTCAATGCGAAAACAAATGCGATCATAATCGCAACCAAGGTAACAATTGATCCAACGGCATAATGATACCAAGCCTCGGTATGAATGGCATATTTTCTAATCTTTCTAATCTTCAAGCGCATTGCATCCATCTTGATCTTGTGATCATCGACGACATCCGCAACATGCAACTCCAATATCATCTTCTCCTCCTCAATTTTTTTTATTTTTTCCTTCAAGTAATTGTTTTCTTCTTCAACTAAATTTAACCTCTCGACAATAGGGTCGGTTAGAATTTCCGGTTCAACCACCTCCTAGATAAATAAAATCTATGTCACGCTGGTCGGTATATTTGTCATAAACAATAAATGAATCAAATAGTTATAAAAAGATAATATATACCACATCCGAATCATAGACAGGACGAGGGCCGACGGGGGCGGATACCAAAACCATCGCACTATGTAATAAGAAGGAATAAAATAGTAAGAAAATTAGACAAGTATCTATCTAAAGTAAGAATTTTTTTCTTTCAAAAAGAAGATAAGAACAAGAGGCTCACCACGGTGTTGCCGGCGACGAGATCGGCGCGGGCGGTCGACGGCGGTGAAGACGGGAATGGGACGTGACGGGCCGCTAAACCTAGACAAATCTCGAGGAAAATGGAGCTTTGAGGTCGAGCTTCGAGAGGACAAAGCTTAACTAGTGTGGCTCGGGCATTTCATCGAACACCTCATGTGCATAGGAGGTGAGCTAGAGCACCACAAAGCCCTCCCCTCGCCGGCCAGAGAAAAAAAGATCACTGGAGTGCTCTGCTCGCGGGCGAGGGGTATATATAGGCACCTCATTGGTCCCGGTTCGTGGCATGAACCGGTACTAAATCCGGGCCTTCTGTCCCGGTTCATGCCAAGAACCGGGACAAATGGTTGTGGGCCAGGAGCGAGGACCATTAGTCCCGGTTCGTGGCTCGAACCGGGACAAATGGTTCCATACGAACCGGGACCAATGCCCACGAGGCCCCGGCCGCCCCCCTGGGCTCACGAACCGGGACGAATGCCCCCATGGGTTCCGGTTTGTGACTGAACCGGGGCTAATGTGAAAACTGCCCTGTGACCTATGCCCTGTTTTCTACTAGTGATTCCCTACCGATCTAGGGTTAGTGCAGTGCTGACGGGAAGCACCGCCACCACCCCGCTACTCTCTGCCATAAACGGCACCATGCCCGGCACCGGGAGCTCCTCGAGCCACAAGGAAAAGGTAATACCTATCACCACTACCGGAATCCCATGCCCACTGGATCAACAGATTCTATCAGATATTTCACACGTACGTTCGAGTTTCAGATTTTTTTTCACCTCCAATTAATCCCCGCGATTGGTTCGTGCAGTGCAGTGCAGACCACGATCGACGAGACGCAGACGAATTAGAGTGAATTCGCAGCCGAACTGTTCCCGAACGATCGCCTAATCGATCCTAGGCGGCGGCGGCGGCGACGACGACGACGACTAAGTCACGCACACCTAGCGTGGCACTTAAGTCAATGATTTGCACGCACGGTCCTGACCACGAGTTGCAACCGACGTGTCAACTCTTGAGAGAAACCATACCCTTTTCCATCGGCGTCCATCACGATGCCGACGGAACTACTGTACTAGATGACTCAACTTTGTACTAACTTTAGTATAAAGTCATCTATTTTGGAACGTAGGGAGTAGCTCGCTAGCCGCATGAGTGAATGAATGATCAACAAATCAGCCTGTTGAAACAGGTAAGCACCCACGAATTTAAGAGCGGACAGGTACATGCATGCAGGATCGAGAGCCAGACGTACAGATGATTTGATCACTTTGCTGTTGCCAGATTCCTCCTGCAGGACACACAAGCACGGCGGCTAGCTAGATTATTCCATCGGGAACTGTTCGCGATGAATAGTCCGATTCATCCATGGCACAGATCGAGCAAAAACAACAAGTTTCCACGTTGCATCACCTTTCCTCGTTCATTCGTGGAAAGCTTGATCCCTTTTCCCCAAGGGGGAGACAAGCGCATCTCATCATCGTCCCTTCAAATTCCCAATCCCAGCTGTGCCGCAACAACGGCCCGCCAGCTGCATGCATGCATGCCTGCCTGCTCGTGCGGTCGTGCCGACACTTCGCCGGTCAACTCCCAGGATAGCTACCCGGGCCGGTGTCGACTTGCCGTGGCACTAAACAGGGATGACAACAGTTTTGGTAAGAAAAACTACGATGTCACTAGCGTGACAGGGTTGTGGTGAACGGTGGAACTGAAAATCTCAAGGTCGGCGTCAGCTCGAAAAGGAAGGATTTCACGAGAAGCAACCGGCACGGTATGCATGATTTCCATGCAACGCCAGAATATTATTGGTTCCATTGCTTATGTCGTCGTGTAGTGTGTCTGATTAGATTTTAAAGGTGGTTGGCTGGTTGCGACAGGTGTGCGTCCTTTCGTGGAGCAGTAATAATGGCTCCGAGTGATATATACGTGCATGATGGGGAACCTTGGATTTGAGGTGGCACCATTTGGGTCACCAGCAAATTGATTAATTAAGTAGTAATCGCTTGATACGAACTGTCTTTGTAATGAACTGGTGACACGATAACATTTTATATGAGGTACACTGTATGGCAAATATTATATCAAATAAAGACAGGTTATTCGTGAGCTTCGGAGAATGGGAGCTAGAACAGTTGAGATATCAATCACTGATTTTTTTTGTTGAGTTGCAATCACAGAGATATTAGTCTGTATGCTCACTCTCAGTTTCTCACAACTAGATGATTCCGTTTCTAGATTGCATTCAGGGTTGTTGTTGAATAAAACCGTGTACATAAATTTATTTCCATGACAAAATATGCTAATCAAATTAACAGTTGCACAGTGTCCTTCGTTTTGTTGGTACCTTACCCATACAAAATCTTATGTCACAATACTTGGTGTTCCGCAACTCCGCCGGCGAGTCCGGTCCGAGGTTGTGGAGCGAGAGAGAGCGTCGTAGATGAAGTAGTCGAACACGCGAAAGTAAATGACACAGGGAGATATGGAGGAGACCAGCTTTATTAATCAATGATCAGGTGTTACAATGATGACTCCTCATTGCTTTATATAGGGACTAGGGGTCAAGGGATAAGTACCCACTTAACGTAAAGAGGGGAAACGGGAGGGGCTATCCCGAGGGCTTCGTGCGCTAGCCGCCGCCGCCACCCTCGTGGTGGCCCCGGTTTCCCAACACTCCCCCTTGGGTAATTATCCGTATATCCATGCCTCAAAACTCCGAAAAACCCAGTGGGAAGAAATATGGAAAAAGAGCACACAGTATACGTTGTTGTATTGCACGAATTGCCTCGTCAAAAACCTCGTGTGAGAAACATCAGGAAAACTCACTCAAGGGAAAAAGAGTACAATCCACTCAACCATCAAGTTGAGTACTCGATCATCAGGATCGAGATTTTAATGACGAATTTGTGAAGTTTCTCCCCCTGAACCTTGCATCTCTCTAAGTCTCATCATACCGATTCCACGCACACACCTCTGTAAGGTTGATGCCGGTAATGATTTAGTGAACATATCAGCAAGATTGTCACAGGAGTTAGTATGCAAAACTCTCACCTCGTTCAACTGTTGCAGCTCATGTGCATAGAAGGACTTGGGACTAATATGCTTTGTGAGGTTACTCTTCACATAACCCATCTGGACTTGTGCAACACAAGCAGCATTATCTTCATAGATAATGGTAGGGGTTTGTACGGTGTTCAGCCCACATGTCTGCTGAATGTGGCCGATCATCCGCCGAAGCGATACACACTCTTTTGATGCTTCGAATAGTGCCATGGTTTCCGAGTGGTTCGTGGAAGTCGACACAAGAGTTTGCTTGGACGATTTCCAGGAAAACGCAGTTCCACCACAAAGGAAAACATATCCAGTCTGTGATTTGCAATCATGTGGGTCCGATAGGTACCCAGCATCGGCATAGCCTATAATAGATAGGTCTTGATTTCTTTTATAAAACAGGCCAAGATCTTTGGTCCCTTGCAGGTAATGGAAGACGTCCTTGACACCTTTCCAGTGCCTTTTGGTAGGTTCAGAACTGTACCGAGCAAGCAAACTGACAGCGAACGCAATGTCTGGCCGTGTACAATTTGCGAGGTACATGAGTGCTCCAACTGCACTCAGGTAAGGAACCTCTAGTCCCAGAGTTTCCTCCCCCTCTTCCTTTGGCCTGAACGGGTCCTTGTCTGGTTGTAAAGATCTTCCGACCATCTGGGTCTTAGAAGGATATGCCTTATCAAATCCAAATCTCTCCAACACCTTCTGGGTGTAGGCCGACTGGTGCACTAGAATCCCATCAGGGGAATGTTCAAGTTGCAGAACTAGACAGAACTTGGTTTTACCCAAATCCTTCATCTCGAATTCCGACATCAGGTAGGAACTCGCTTCCTCAATATCCACAGGCGTACCGACTATGTTTAAATCGTCCACGTACAACGAGATTATACAGAATCCATCTTGGGATCGCCGTATAAAAACACATGGGCAACCTTTATTGCTCGTGTAGCCCTTCTCATGAAGGAAATCACTTAAGCGATTGTACCACGTTCTACCAGACTGTCTGAGTCCATACGGTGCCTTTTGAAGTTGAACACTTTATAGACCCCTGTTTGCTCTATCATGGTTCAGAACAGGGATACCTTCTGGAACCTTCATGTATATGTTCGAATCCAAGTTACCATACAGGTAAGCAGTGACAACATCCATTAGTTTCATTTTCAAGCCCATGTTTACTGCCATCGAGTACAAGTATCTAAAGGTAACTCCATCCATGACCGGGGAATAAGTCTCCTGAAAATCGACACCTGGTCGTTGAGTGAACCCTTGAGCGACGAGCCTTGCTTTGTACCGTACTACCTTATTATTTTCATCTCTCTTTCGAACGAAAACCCACCTATGGCCAACGACGCGAATGTGGGGAGGAGTTCGACAAACTGGTCCGAACACCTTCCTTTTGTTGAGAGATAATAATTCGGCAGTAATTGCCTGCTGCCAATCTTTCCAATCCGACCTTTTCTTGCAATCAGCGAGCGTGTTAGGCTCAGGGTCAAGATCTATGATTTAGGCAATTTTCGTAGCAAAGTTAATGTCGACAATCACCGTTGCTCGGTTCATGGACTCCCCCGTGTAAATATAATTTATGGCCATTTCGTCATGGAGCGCATCCGGCGCAAACACTTGCTCTACCAAATTTCCCATTATGGGAGCAAGGTCCTTTAGATTTCCCGCACCGATGTGTGCGCTCACATCTCCGCTGGGTGTTTCCCCTATGGGAAAGTTTAAGTCTGGAATTTCGTGCACTGAATTTTCCGTACTTGTGCCAGGTCTCGACTGGCTCCCCATTTCAATTTGGGGTACTTTGGCGACATGCTGTAATAAATCTCTCTTATCCTTTTTCGTCGGGCGTCCCCGAGTACTTGGGATTTGATAAGCCGGATCTCTCGTCCTTTTAGGCCTTTGGACGGGAGCAGGTATACCATCATTTTTCTTCGGTATTTCAACCCTTTCCGGTGCATTGCGCGCGTGCACATGCGATTTTGTCACAGTCTTTAAGTCACTAAAGTGGTCAGGCAGTTGATGTGCTAATGACTGCAAATCTATTATCTTTTGGACTTCTCTCTCAGTCTCAGCAGTGCACGGGTCATGAGCGTGGATTCCCGTGGCTTGCCACGTGATTTCTTGACTTTTAGCATCAAGGGGTTGATTCTCTCCCCCTAAAGTCGGGAAAAGATCCTCGTCAAAAATGCAATCAGCAAAACGAGCCGTGTGACAGTCACCTGTCATGGGGTCCAGATACCTGATTATGGACACAGTCTCATAACCAACGTATATCCCCGACTTACGGAGCGGGCCCATCGCCGATCGCTGAGGTGGTGGTATTGGTACATATACCTGGCAACCGAACCTATGAAGGTGGGAAATTTTCGGTGCCGACCCTTGCGCAAGCTGAACAGGTGAGTGGATGTTGTAGGCCGACGGTCTAAAGTTGATGAGATTGGCCGCGTGTAACATTGCGTGGCCCCAACATGTAGTTGGTAAATTACAACCCTGAAGGAGCGGTCGGGCAATGAATTTAATTCTTTTAATCAATGCCTCGGCAAGTCCATTTTGTGTATGAACATGCGGTACCGAGTGCTCAACTTTGATTCCCATTGCCATGCAATAACCATCGAACGCCTTTGAAGTAAATTCTCCGGCATTGTCCATTCAAATAGACTTTATACGATAATCAGGGAAATTATTCCTCATTTGTATGATCTGAGAGATCAGCTTTACAAAGGCATGGTTCCGTGTTGACAGCAGGCAAATATTGGACCATTTAGAGGAAGCATCAATGATCACCATGAAGTACCGAAACGGCCCCGTGAGGGGCTGAATTGGACCGCATATGCCCCCTTGGATACGCTCCAAGAACGCGGGGATTTCATCCCTCACCTTGAGGGGCGATAGCCTAATGACTAACTTCCCCTTAGCGCATGCGGAGCACACGAAATCATCGGGATTCGGGAAGTTCTTCACGTTAACATTATGACCATGCGAGTTGTTTATTATATTTCTCATCATCCTAAGTCCGGGGTGGCCTAACCTATCGTGCCAGAGGCAGAAGAGTTCAGAGCTTCTAAAAACGGTCTTGAGGGTAGTGTACACAGGCGGTGCTACTATTTTAGTGTAGTATAGCCCTGTGTCGAACGAAGGAAGCCTTTCGATAACATGTTTACCATTTGCATCCCGCTTTGTGATAAGTAGGCACTCCTTGCCATTCTCATCATCGGTCTCAGCATGAAAACTATTGGCGCGGATGTCTCTAAAGATCAAAAGAGTACGAGTCGACTCCGGGTACAACATCGCATCATTAATGATCAAAGTTGTTCCCATAGGAAGTATAATAGTGGCTCGTCCGGAGCCAACTATGTGCGAACCGCAACCGGCGATTGTCATAATACTTCCCGGAGATTTTTTAATAGACTCAAAGTACTTAGTTTCTCGTAAAATGGTATGTGTAGTTGCGCTATCGGCAAGGCACGTTTCCTCCATTCGGGCGCCACACGCGTTCTAAAATATGACATATAATTAATGTAATGAGGAAGATGCTACATTAATAATAAATGCACACATTCCAGAACATAACATACTATCATGTATAAATAATGGAATAAATGAATAAATGTCATCCAATCGTAGTGCTCTCATAGTGAAGAATAAGTTTATGCTCTCATAGTGCTTACAACCAAATCGAATTTATATCAAATCACGGAATCATGATAACCAAAGAGGTATGCTAAGTAGACTCGGTGAAGAAGCCATTGACCTCAGCCGCAATCTCCATACTACTGAGCTGATCCTCCTTAGAAATCATGTTGGAGGCAGCATCAACATCTAGTTGCGGCACCGCCGAGGCGACCACGTGGTCAACCTCCATGGCAACGTTGGCGTCACTAGAGACCACCAAAGCCGCCGCGATGGGCACCACGGGGGTCGCCGCGATGGGCGCAGCAGGGGGCGTAGAGATCATCACGGGTGCCGCCATGGGCACCGGTGGTGCTCCCTCCTGAACCAAGGCGAGGTGCATCTCATGCGCCTTCCGAGCCTTATATGCATCAACGACCTCCTGTGGTGCGCGGCATTGGCGGGAGAAATGCTCCACCGAGCCACACCGAAAGCAGTCCTGAGGCCTCTGCCCCCCTTGCCCGGCTTTTGCTGCTTAGCCGGGGCGGAGGGCCGCGGGCCCTTCTTCTTGCCCTTGCGGCCCCTCTTCTTCTTTTGAGGCTTGCGGACTTTGAGAGCGTTCACTTCCTGGCGAGAACTCCCCCCAAGTGGTTGCGCGACAAAGTTCTTTTTCAGAACCTCGTCCTGCGCCTCTGCCACCTGGAGGACGTCAATCAACTCTGAATACCTCGTGTAGTTGCCCTAGTGATAGTTCCGTGCGGACAGGACCGCGTCAGGGTGGAAAGTGGATAGGGTTTTCTCAATCTTCTGAGTGTCGGTAATCTCAGTACCACACATCTGAAGAGTCGTACAAATCCGGTGCAGAGTCGAATTGTACTCCCCAACCGTCTTGAAGTCCGCAAACCTCAGACGGATCCACTCTGCCTCTGCACGTGGCTTAACAGTGTACTTCAGCCGCTCAAACCGCTGCTTAAGAGCGGTCCAAACGCCAGAAGCACTCCGCTCAGCCATATACTCGTCTTTCCGAGTAGGTGACAGGTGATGACGGAGAAAATGCGGAGCCTGCGCATTCTCAGTTTCGAACTTGGGATCGGTGGGGGCCAGCTGGGTCCCCTTACCGATCGCCCTCAGGAGGGTTTTGCCCTCGAGAAAGATCTCACAGTCCGAGGCCCACGACAGGTAATTCATCCCCGTCTGGGCCAACTCAGCAAATCCTTGTTGACAATTCCGGCCATCTGCAATTTATGCAAAAATCATGAGATTACAGCAGGTAATCTTTTGCACAAATGCGATGTTGATAAACTTGTTCAATAAAATGACGTTCCATTATTTAAAACACATTCTTATATGACGTACTTAATGATTAAGAGTGCAAAACAATTAATCTACAGTAGTACAATCATATAATAAAAACATGTTTACAAAGTATAGCATGTTAAGCGCATTTCGTACGTGAAAAATAGCCCAAAAATTGAATTCCCGAGACATTTTAAAGCCCAAATACGCGTTTTCAGCGAAAACAGACAGTTTCAGGGGGTTCTACGCGAAATATTGCTGCAGGAATAAAACTCGCGTAAAAGCTGAAAACTACAGGGGCTAAACCGTAATTTTTCAGCGCTACAGCCGGCGCCTCTCTGTTTTTTTATGGAGGGATCCCCACAGCCGCGGCCCATCCGGCCCAGGAGCCAGCGGGCCGGTCCAGCAGCCGGCGGCCTTTCCCGTAGCGACGCTAGGGGAAAACCCTAGCGCCCGCATCGGGGTGCGGCGGCGGCCAGTGGGCTCGAGCGGCGGCGGCTCGCACGCGGGCGCGGCCGGGGATGGCCAGGTGCGCGCGCTCGCGGGAGCGGCGACCTGCAGCAGGCAGGGCCGGGCGAGGCGATGGCCAATGGTGCGGCGCGGCCAGCGGCACGGCGCGGCTAGCAGCCAGGGCGCAGCACGGCAACGGGACGGCGCGGCCACGGCGCGCGGCCACAGCGACGTCCACGGCGGGCGGTGCGCGGCCACGACTACGGCCACGGCGCGAACGCAGCGGTGACCAGCGGAGCCGCGGCCAGCTGGGCACGCGGCGGCGTGGGCGTGCAGCCGGCACGTGCCAGCGGCTGCGGGTGGGCTGCACGCGAGTACGCGTCAGCAGGGCGCGGCGGCGACGACGGCGTCAGCAGGACGCGGCGCTTCACGCGCGACCAGCGGGGTTGCGGACAGCACGGCGTCATCTGGACGCCGGCCTCGGGATGAGAATTTTCGTCGCGTTCATCCGGAACTCCGACGACGCATGGCACATCTGGTGCTTTTGCGGCGGTACCGCGACCATCTGGATCGCGATCTGTACCGACTCCCTATAGTGCAGTCAACAAGTTCCTCTTAGTCCAAGAACATCGACATTGGTCGGCGACGTATTCGTCCGCTCGGTTCTTGGGAGGAAAATCCACACCATAGGTAGATGAAATCCGAAAAATAAACTAATCGCAAAAACGGAATCGCAGTAACGAGAGGAATCCATTTTTGCAAAAGTGGATATCGGATCTTATACCTCCGCGGGGCCGACGAAAGCCTGCGTGATGCAGGCTTGACGCAGGCTTGACGGAGAGTTGATGGAGCGAAGCGTGCTGATAACGTGTTCCGCAACTCCGCCGGCGAGTCCGGTCCGAGGTTGCGGAGCGAGAGCAAGCGTCGTAGACGAAGTAGTGGAAGTAGTCAAACACGCGAAAGTAAATGACACAGGGAGATAGGGAGGAGACCAGCTTTATTAATCAATGATCAGGTGTTACAATGTTGGCTTCTCATTGCTTTATATAGGGACCAGGGGGTCAAGGGATAAGTTCCCACTTAACGTGAAGAGGGGAAACGGGAGGGGCTATCCCGAGCGCTTCGTGCGCTAGCCGCCGCCACCCTCGTGGTGGCCCCCGTTTCCCAACACTTGGTACCAATCCAATTCATAGACTCTAGCGAACCGACACAAAGTCATCATTAACTCAACTAACAGCTATTTAGATTTTGTAAAATATCCATATGGCGTCATCGATGCAAAATCAAATCACCTACCTTTAGTAACCAGTAGAAACACCTAATCAATTTTCTGTGGACAAGCAAGAGATAGTCTGAAGAATCTGTACTGGCTAGCCCTACAATGAAAAAGGCCATCTAAATTTAGTCAGTCTTCACGCATATGGCTTGAACAATTAGCTATAGCTTTCCTCCGGCCATTGTACCAAACGACTTAATCATGCTCATGCATGCGGGTTACTCATGCAAGACAAGTGCACAGCACGCCAACTGTTGCGACGACAACAGCCTAGACCACTGCATATGCATGCATCAACCTCTTCATAATTTATCCCCAATTTTTTTAAATATCTACATGATATTAGCAAATTAACGATCAATGTGTGGCCACTCTATTCATTTAATGTTGCACATATGATTAACTGTCAATTTGATTTGGCAAGATTGAAACTATGATCTATGGAGTATTATTATATTCTTATGTATTGTTTTGTGCGATTAGTTTAACTTTGGGCTTGCATAACTTCAAAGAGGAGTCATAGCCAGAGGCAAGACAGACGGCATTCATTTAATGTTGCACATATGATTAACTTTCAATTTGATATGGCATGATTGAGACTATGATCTATGGAGTATTATTACCACTTATTACATTATTATGTATTTGTGTGTGCGGTTAGTTTAGCTTCGTCCTTGAATAACTTCAAAGAGGAGGCACAGACAGAGGCAGGGCAACCGGCATGATGCATATTGTGCTCTATTTTTCTGCTTTCCTTTTCGGTTTCCTTTATGGAGGAGGCAATTCAAGATCAGGGCTCATGTAAAGTCTCTAGCAGGATCTTTTGGGCACAACAGTCAACAGGGAAGTCCACTTGAAGCTAATCAATTGGTAATTTGGCCGCTCTACGTGCATGTTACACGGAATCTGCTTATTCTACCACGATCTAGCTAGTCACTCTCCAGTAGCAATTTCTAATCCGGCCTCGTGTTTTATAATTTATAAATGCACTCGAACCCGTCGGCAATGAAGGATGTCATTAGTACCTAACTAACACAGTGGAGGAGTGTTAGTGTACTGCAGTTGTAATATGACTTACTAGATACTGACAAATCTTGTATTGGTGAGATAGATGTTGGACATATGAAATGAAACTCAACTTGGTTGAGATGAACTATTCACGCCCTGAAATCTGAATCACATGCATGCTCAGTGTACATCGCAAATTAGGTCGAGTACATACGCACTAGCTAGTGTACTAGTCTACTAGATACAGGTAGCCATGCATCATGCATTGATTTCTCTACCGGTCGTTGAGGTACGTATACGTACGGACAAGCTTTCACATCGATCCGAGCGACATGATTCGCCACACGAAACTCGGCACGATCGACTACGATATGATCCCCCGCCCTTTGGTTTGGTTTGAAAATGGCAGCGCTCGCTCGCAAACTCGATTGGAAAAGGAGAGGCCACCTACCTCCTTTGAAGTAATAGCTTCCAACTTTGCCAAAAGGAACAGTACACTAGTGGACAAGCCCACAACTGGTACAAGCATGCATCGCTCCAAATCTTCGAACGGGCGCATGCTGATCCGATGGATGATCATCTCCCCGACCGATTGGTCAAGCCCTTGGTCTGAAAGCATGTTTAATTATTTATCGTTCTACTTTAGATTCTTCCTACAATGACATGCACGGGTCGGTGCACGTCCCTTACGTACTACGTAAACAGCGTATACCAGCTACGTTTCTACGTAGGCGGCCACCAGCCATTCAGCAGAGTCCAGCAACAGTTGTCAGCTACGTACGTGCGAATCCGTTGGAGCTAGCATTGCTTGCACCACGCTCGAAGCGATCGACGACCGGCCAGTACCTACGTACGTACGCGCGTCGATGATCGATGGAGCTCCGGCCAGCCGCCCGCCAGGCACGGACGGCCGCGCGCCGGCATGGTCCGCATGCAACGCAACGCTCGCGACCGCGACCGGCCACCGGGCGTACGCGCCCGGCCGTGTGGACGCCGAGCTTTCTCCAAAGCACGCAAGCTTCCCTCCACTTTCCGCCGTTCCCTTTCCTTCTTCGTGGACTGTGGTGGTTAACTGTGGCGTTTGCAAGCCACCTCCCTCCGTGCTTTGCGAGTAGAGCGCCATCATTGGCCATTAATCCGCAAGCTACGTACACTTGGCATACAACCGATGACTCACGCCGTGCTTTGTGAACTGTCGGGCCGGTACTGTAGTTGCACACAACCGATGACTCGCTAAGCATATATACATCGACGTCATGCAACTTTTCATTTGCGTGTGTCCTTCCCGACGCACCAACCGGCCTGGCAGAAACAGAAAACCGATGAACATCAACATTAACTGACACGTACGTACGATGCCAGCAACGCGACGCAAGCGTGCAACTCGTGATGCAACTGAAGATGCATGCATGCTTGTTTTTCGTCAGGGATTTCATTGCCCGGTTGAAAGTTGAAAATAATCAACAGGAGCCTCCCTCTGATGCATATTGTACGGCCACAGTAACAAAAATGCACAACATGTGCGCGAGCTAGCTAGCTTCAGAAGAAAAAAAAATGTCTGTGGCCGGCCGGGCGGTCTTAATTTGGACTGATTTTATGTACTATGTCGGTGGAGAATCTGAGAACCGGATGATTGCAGAATCGACCACATTTGACGCAAACGGTGTTGCCTCACACACGGTGCCGTACGGGCGACTCTAGCAATGGAGCATGGCTTTTCCTGTCCTTTTTTATCAACTGTACCTGTCGGTCATGGATACAGAAGCCTCCTTTTCCCTTAAAGTACAAGGATCGGGTGCTTTGCGCTTTATTCAGCGTGCACTGCTGCTGCACCAAGCCGGGCCCTCCCCGACGACCTTACCGTCCTGCTGCAGATGAGGGGCATCTCCAACGCCCACCCTCAAACCGCCCGTATACGTTCGGACTGTGGAAGCCATCCAACGCGGTCCTGCATCGTCCACGGCGCAGTCCGGATCATGATGTTTCTGCAAATCTGGACCAAACGTGGGGGGTTTTGCGGGAGCCCGGACACGCAAAATGTCACACTCTAACCCCTCTGGCCCACCCAAAAGGAAGGCGGAGTCCGCGCTTTTGTAGCAACCCGCACTGTTTTCTAGACAAAATTCCCCACTCTCATCTTCCATTCCTCGCCGCTCTCCACCCAATTTCTGCCTTTTTCTCCCGCCACCTCTTTCCGCCGCCGACGCATGGAACTGGAGGAGAACTTGTCGGAGATGAAGGTGGTGGAGGTGACGGGGGATCCAAGCATCACACTTGCCGCGTGAAGGCGAAGGCCGCAAAGGAGGAGAACCTTAAGAAGCAGATGGCCGCCGAGGGGCATGGTGGTGGCGCCATTTGTGGTGGTTGTGGAGGACGTCGCGGAGGAGGGCGCAGTGCCAAGACGGCCATGACCACAGTATAGACGACGTTGTGACTGGAACACTACAAGCCTCCATACTTCTACGCCGCCAAGCAGCTCGGAACCTCCACCGGGACGGTGCCTTATATCGTCGACGTAAACACGACGCCGCTCTTCTCTGAGTATTTTCGCCGCAGCTCGTCCAAGCATGGACGGCGCGTAGGAAGGAGATGGCTGCCCGCACGCTGTTCGCGGCAATGCCTAGAGCGGGGGATCCGTCGTACGACAACCCGGACAGGGAGATGCTCACCATCATCCACAACGAAGGTGAAGAAGGAGGATGTGGCTATGAGGACGGGCAGGTGGAAGACTCAGATCCCACCCAGTCCGGCAACTACCAGCAGCAGCAGTCATACACATAGACAGACACGCAACATTCCTACACCCAGGCCGGCGTGGACACACAGCAAGAGCAGCATTGGGCCGCCGGATAGCAGCAGCAGGAGGGGGAGGAGGAGGGGATGACAATGATCCGGATGATACAGCGAGTGATACCAAGAAGAAGGGTATGGGGGAAAGCTTCAATATGCGGGAGGACGAGCTGTTGTGCGATGAATGGTTGGCCACTAGCATCGATCTGATCCATGGCACGGAGCAAAAGGGCACAACATTTTCAAAGAACACTTGCATTTGGTTCCCCGAACACAAGCATTTCGCCCCCTACTCCGACGCAGTCCTCTGCAACCGTGAATCAAAGTCCCTCAACCATCGAAGATACACCATCCAAGAGGCCGTGTCCAAGTATTGCGGGCACTTGAAGCATGTCATCGCACGGTGGCCTAGCGTTGCACAAATCACCGAGCAAGTAAGTTGATCACTAGCCGGATGTGCTTAGTTTTGTCGCTCACTAGCCGGATATGCATTGTTGACAATGTTTCACTCTGTAGCCTACTCGTGCTTGTTTGGTGTACAAGAAGTTGGAGAAGAAGAGCTTCATTGTCATGCATTGTTGGTTGAAATTGAATGGGCAACCGAAGTGGAACCTTTTTATACCCAAGACCGCCGCCCAAGCCATAGAGGAAGAAACCGGTGACCCTACCGACCCAACCCAAGAATCATCGAAGAAGGCTAGAAGATTTTTACGGAGGAAGAAGTGGGATGAGGAGAGGGAGAAGCGAGAAGGTACTACGGCCAAGCTGACGGAGAGGTTCGAGGACATCTTGGGGAAGAAGGAGGAGGCATGCATGAAACTCTCGGACCTCAAGGAAAAGAGAAAGGCGGAGACACTACTAGGGAAAAGCCTAGTAGCAGCGCGGATTTTAGGTATAGCAGTGGCGCGGGAACCCGCCCTACTGATACGGCGCTACAGCTAACCTGTAGCAGCAACGCGTGTTGGCCCACGCTACTGCTATACAAGCGTAGCAGCAGCGAGGTGTAGAACAGCGCGCTACTGCTAATAGCTCTAGCGCTCTGTATTAGGCCGCGCTACTGCTAGTGGCACGCTGCTGCTAACTTTACTCCCCTTGCTACTGCTAATTTATTAGTTTTTGATTTTTTCTGCATATTTGTTTTGTATTTGAACAGCCTTTATACAAGAATCTTTAGCACATACAAATGTCATCATCATACACATACAAATGGCTGCGAGACCACAAATGTAATCATAGCATATACATACAAATAGTCTCATCAAATCATGTCATCATCATAATCATCATCCAACACAAAGTGATCTCTCGTCATCATCTCGAAAATAGCGATACATGCAAGTCTCGAATACTTGCAACTACATCGTCATCCATCTAAACAATGATATACGCGAGAAGTGCTATCACTATGAGTGATAGCGGAACTATGCAGTACATGAGGCAGCGGTTATGAGTCCTCTCTCGCGCTAGCGTGAACCTCAAGTAACTAGCTTCTTCTTCTTGTCTGCTTTTGAAGCCCTTATGGCTGGCGCCTGAGACCCCCTCCACTTGCGCCTGACACTCATGCCACTCGTCGTACACTCCCGGAACCTTCCCTTTGTACACGACATAGCACTCCTTCGCCATCAAGAATCTAGGTACCTGTTAGAGATGCATCTTCATCAAGAGAATGTACGATCATATGCAACAAAATATACTAGAGCAACACGAAAAATAAAGGGTTAGCAACTAGATGCAACATATAGTACGCAAACTAATTAACTAGAGGTACGCATGTCATTGTACCGAAACTAACAAAGTAGCGTTACGCAAGTTCGGCAGGGACCGTGAACATCACAAAGTTTCATCGCTACAGAAAGTATACAAGTTCAACCGACACATATCATCATCATCGGCATCGTAAATCACTAGAAGTTCCATCCTTCCATATCATCAAGGATGGACCCTAGCTTCTTGAACGGCGTGAGGTCATGACGTTGCATGCCTATGCGAGTTCGGACGTCAGCTCGCGATATAGGGCCATGGTGGACATCCCCTTCTAATCGACAACTTCTTTCATGATGATCGTCACAATGTCCCTTTGGATGCGAAAGAAGTCATCTCTAAGTTTATAATCCGCTTCTCCATGAGATTCTACCCAATTGCGGATATGATCATCGTTTCTGGTTGTCATGCGTAGCTTTTGGTGATCCGTGCTGAACTCAATCATGAGATGGAGGAGGTAGAATCCATCTTTCTTTCTTGGTTTTGGGACATGGATGCAGCAGAAGTTAGTTTTATGCGAGAAACCCAACTTCTTGTTCCTTTGTTTCCTGATCTGCAGGTGGCCACCCCTAATGCTGAAGCCTTGGAGAGCATCATCTAGAATATTCATTATGTGGCTGTAGTCCTTCTTCTCGTAGTCTCTGGTAGGGTTGAAATACATGGCGTGAGAGACTCGTGGGTAAAGAACGATAAGGACGGCACGCCCGTTGCTGCGGGGAAAAAGACACCTCAAGTTATTCTCCATATGAGAGAGAATGAATGATTGAAATGTACGAAAGGGTTGTGTGGAACTGACTTACTTTGGATGATAAGGCAGGAGGACAATTTCCTGGTCCTTATTCTGTACCATGAAGTTTTGGAGGTACTCCCTAGCAATTTCACGCTCAAAGTCGCCGAGACTCAAGAAAGACTCGTGCATGTAGTACAGATCCGCCACACAGATTTGCGAGACTTCTTCTCTCTTCATGACGGAGCTCATATGTAGCGCAAAAAGGCGGACGATTGTAAAATCGAGCCGCCTTGTCAGAAACATCTCGAAGATATGGTCAAACCGCAGGAAGAACACCTCCACGGGCCGTGTGTCGACGTAGCACTTCCCCTCAGGCACACGAGCCGCGTATGTCGGATATCCTGGCTCCTTCGAGGCTACTAGGCTTTTCTCAGTCGACAACACATGGTCGTGCAGTCTCCTGAGATCCCCTGATAGTGCCTCCAGTGGTTTTGGCGGTAGAATCAGCTCGCCCGTGACATGGAACATGGCCGCACCTTTCACGGTTACACGCTCGTCAAAATCCAGCATCTGGCTGCTATGTGCTCTGGCTTGTTTGGAGGAAGCTATCTTCCCCGGTCTCTTCCTCTCCTTTTTCTAGGGCACACCTTCCAGACCCTTCCTTAACCCCTACCCCAGTGTTGCCGGGCTAAGCACTGTACGACCGCCGGCTAGTTGAGCATGTGTTGAGGCGGCATCTTCAGGCGTGTCCTGTGAGGATTTCATGAAGAGAGACTTCTTGCAATGCCTGCTACGACGTTCCTGCCCGGGCAAATCATCCATATCCTCATTAGCATGCTGATAGCCCGATTCGTCATATGGTTGACTCATCATATCTAAGTCACCCGTCTCCTCCATCTCATTATCCATTCTCTGTTCTACGGGACCGATTACATCAGCCAATACTATTGCACCCCCTTCATCACATCGTCCGCCGCTCTCACCCGGCACTACAGGAGCTGGTAATTGCGTAAGTGGGGTGGTGGTCTCCATACAGGCTTGTTGATGTGTGGTTATTGGTGTGCGCTCGGCTGGCTCCAGACGAAGAAGATTCTTCGGCCATAGCAGCACCCAACCCTTGCAGCTTCCAATTCGCGGCGGGGTCTCGTCGTCCTCTCCCCCTAAGCGTAATGGAGGAGGCAAATCCTCGTGCCCCGATGTCACACTCGACAAGGTGACCCTGAAGTGCCCAGCGGGCATCGGCTGGTTGTAGAACGTGAGATCCAAGGGCTTCGTTATCACCCCCTTTCCCACGTCCACCTTCTGGCCTTTGATCAAGTAGAGTACGATGCACGGGGTTTCGTCGGCCTGCAAACACATGTCTGCGGCGTAAAACATCCGAAAGGCAAGGGAAATGGAATATTCTAGATATAGATGTTCGTGCGACATGTAATTACCGTGAGGGCGTCGAGCTCAGCCAAAGACGAAGGCCCGCCTAGCGCGCCAGAGACTGAGGACGGGCTGCTATGAGCGGGTGCGGGTGCGGGTGCGAGAGCAGGTGATGGTGCGGTGGTGTTGTTCACGGACTTGCTCGCGACGAAACTAGGCAACGGGAAATAATGTACCGTCTTGTCTGGATTTTCCTTCGTCCAGTTGATGATAGCCGGGACCAAGTTAGTAGTGAAATCATTTCTGCACGCAGTTACAGCTGCATTGACTGCCTGCTGTAGCAACTCATTTTTATCCTCGGCTGTTTTTTTCGCGTCCTCAGCTGCTTTTTTCTCGAACGCAAGCTTCACCTTCTTGTCGATGTCCGCCTGAATAAACTTCTTTTTCTGCTTCTTGGCCTCCAGGCCCTCATTGTCAAACACCTTCCACGTGGCGTCGTCTCCGGCGCCGTGCACACGTCCATATTGCGGCCCCTGGCCCAAAGGGAGTCCCTTAAGTTCGTTCAAGGGCCGGTTGAGAGGGGTGTCCCACTTGGGCCTCATCGGAGAAGTAGGGCTTTCGGCTGCAAGCTGGTGTTGCTTCTCCTGCAGAAGGAACGTGAACCGTTTACAAATGTGTAGTTGACTAGATCTGGAGCTAAATGTAAGGTGGTAAAAGAATAATTACCAGTAGTCTAATCAATCTCCTCGTGATCTGGTCCGTGTAAAAAACCTTCTTTTCCTTGTCCCACTTGTAGCGGGCCCTAATGAAGTCACGCTCCAAGGGGTTGGTGAACTTTGCGAAGGGGTCTGGGAGACTCACGGCTTCACGTTCCGCGTCCTCCTTATCCCATATGGGCCTTTTACCGAGGTAGCCATGGCTACCGAGGCGATGCTTCCCCGTGTTCCTTTGCTGAAGGCTCTTGAATTTCGCAGCCTTAGCCTTGGCTGCCTCGGTAGCGCAAGTGTCCTTGAACTTTTCGAACTCCTCTTCCGTAAGTGTCGGATTTTCCTCCAGAATCTTGGACAGGGGTTCCTCAGCCTCAATAGCTCGTTTCACCCTCCCTTTCCAGGAGGCCAAATCATTGCTGAACATGCCCATGGCGTGATTGTTAATCTTTTTCATCTTTGGATCATCCCACGGTTGTTCTATGTTATCATCCCGATCGGGGAACTTGAATCTCTTGTGCAACTTCGTCAGGAACAACTGCCTCAAATGTTCTTTACTCCTTAAGTCATCGTCGTTGATGCTCGCGTATTCCCGTAGGATGCATCCTACTTGGTTCCCATAGCACTTATGAGGTTCTTCCGGCTCTAATGGCTCAAACTTGCAGGTGCCATCTTTGTGATCACTAGTCGTCCCATGCCTAGTTTGTTAGGTTTTCGTATCCTCTGCTTCTTCTGCTTCTTCTTTTCGGTAGCGGCATCGGCGACGGTACCTTCCCCGCCGGTCTCGGCGCCGTCATCGGTGCCGGCGTCTTCGGTGTCGATGTCGGTGTCAGTACCATCATCGAGGCCGACTTGGAAACCTTGACTTTGCTTTGCAGACAAAAAGTCGAGGTACTCTTGTTCACCCTCATAGACCATCTCATCTGCATCTTGGTCAGAAGGCCCGATTTCTTCGTTGTTCGACATGTTTCCTATGATTAAGTCTCCTCATTTAATTCTAAAACTATGAAAAAAAATGAGAAATGACATAAAAAATATCTATGTTTGCCGGAATGCCGTTTCCCAGCAACTCCCGGCACTCGATATGCCTACTATCTAGCACAAGTCATGCCAACATTCACGGAAAATTTTGGTATGACCTTTGCTAAAAAATGGACATATTGAGTGCCTGAAATTCACCGGAACGGAAATGAATCAACATTCCGGCGTAACATAGGCCACTCGGATCATTTACCCAGCAACATAATCATCATTTTCCATATATGACATGTCCAAAACATCACATGTCCACATATCACATGTCCACTATAAAATTTCAATAGCAACAATTACTTAAACTAAAAAAAATTCAAGAAACCTATTGAGGGAGTCCTGGATTAGGGGGTCCTTGGACGGCCGGACTATATACTTTAGCCGGACTGTTGGACTATGAAGATACAAGATTGAAGACTTCGTCCCGTGTCCGGATGGGACTCTCCTTGGCGTGGAAGGCAAGCTTGGCAATACGGATATGTAGATCTCCTCCCTTGTAACCGACTCTGTGTAACCCTAGCCCCCTCCCGATGTCTATATAAACCGGAGGGTTTAGTCCGTAGGACAACAACAATCATACCATAGGCTAGCTTCTAGGGTTTAGCATCTACGATCTCGTGGCAGATCAACTCTTGTAATACTCATATCATCAAGATCAATCAAGCAGGAAGTAGGGTATTACCTCCATCGAGAGGGCCCGAACCTGGGTAAACATCGTGTCCCCTGCCTCCTGTTACCATCCGCCTTAGACGCACAGTTCGGGACCCCCTACCCGAGATCCGCCGGTTTTGACACCGACATTGGTGCTTTCATTGAGAGTTCCACTGTGCCGTCACCACAAGGCTTGATGGCTCCTTCGATCATCGGCAACGATGCTATCCAGGGTGAGGTTTTCCTCCCCGGACTGATCTTCGTATTCGGCGGCTTCGTACTGCGGGCCAACTCGCTTGGCCATCTGGAGCAGATCGAGAGCTACGCCCCTGGCCATCAGGTCAGGTTTGGAAACTTGAATTATACTGCCGACATCCGCGGAGACTTGATCTTCGACGGGTTCGAGCCCATGTCAGGTGCGCCGCACAATCACGACGAGCATGACTTAGCTCTGCCGTCGGACAGTGTTCGGGAGATCACACCTGCAACTACTCCGGCCCTCAATCCGGAACAAATTGCGCCATCTGAGGATGGGTGGATGGACCCCGCCTCGAAGGCCGCGCACTCAGTGGCGATAGAGCCGAATACTGACTTCACCTCCTACGAGACCCGTGTTGCCGAACCGTTGGATTCGTCCCCGGCCATGGGCCCCGAGCCACCTGCGTCCATGCCTATCGAATCCGATTGGGCACCGATCATGGAGTTTACCTCCACGGATATCTTTCAGCACTCGCCCTTCGGCGACGTGCTAAACTCGTTGAGGTCTCTCTCCCTGTCAGGAGACACTTGGCCGAACTATGTCCGGCTAGAATGGGATGCGGACGACAAAGAAATTCGCTCCCCACCCACCACCCACTTAGTAGCCACTGTCGACGATTTAACCGACATGCTCAACTTCGGCTCCGAAGACATCGACGGTATGGACGACGATGCAGGAGACGAACAAGAACCACCGCCCACAGGGCGCTGGACTGGCATCTCATCATATGGCATATACATGGTGGACACCCCCAAAGAAGGCGATGGCGATAGGACAGCGGAGGATAACCCCTCCAAGAAGCAATCGAAGCACTGACGTTAGCGGCGCTGCTCTAAGTCCCGCCATAGCAAAAGCAGCGATACCGGCACAAGAGACAATAACGCTCCGGATAGTGCCGAAGATGACGATAATACCCTCCAGCCAGACCTCGAGCGGGAGGATGAACAAGCTAGTCCTCCGGAATAGGCAGCAAACGGAGAATCAGAGGATGACAATTACATGCCTCTCTCCGAAGACGAGGTGAGCCTCGGCGATGAAGAATTTATCGTGCCTGAGGATCCCGTCGAGCAGGAGCACTTCAAGCGCCAGCTTATAGCCATAGCAAACAGCCTGAAGAAAAAGCAACAACAGCTTCGAGCTGATCAAGATCTGCTAGCGGATAGATGGACAGAAGTCCTTGCAGCCGATGAATACAAACTCGAACGCCCAACCAAGAGTTACCCAAAGCGCAGGTTGCTACCCCAACTCGAGGAGGAAGCATTAAAACCTACATCACCAGCGTATGATGCGGCTGATCGGCCACCTCGTGGCCGAGACAGAGGGGCACATCAGCCCGAAGTCCAGCCCGCACCCCGCCGCCATACCAACAAAAACACCAAGGCCCGAGGCAACACGCGGGACCTGCGAGAAGTATTGGAAAACAAAGCAGGGCATACAAGATCGATCTACGGATCACGGGGTCGCGCCCCAATGCGTGACGATGATCGTCACGCCGGATACACTAAAAACAAATCCGGCCGGGCCGAATACAGCAGACAAGACTCGTATGAAATGCGTCATGACATAGCCCGGCACAGAGGCGCCGCACACCCCCTATGCTTCACCGATGAAGTAATGGATCATGAATTCCCAGAAGGATTCAAACCCGTGAACATTGAGTCATACGATGGCACAACGGACCCCGCGGTATGGATCGAGGATTTCCTCCTCCACATCCACATGGCCCGTGGTGACGATCTACATGCCATCAAGTACCTCCCACTAAAACTCAAAGGACCAGCTCGGCACTGGCTGAATAGCCTGCCAGCAAACTCCATTGGCAGTTGGGAAA
The DNA here is from genome assembly GCF_018294505.1 of Triticum aestivum. Classification (NCBI taxonomy): domain Eukaryota; kingdom Viridiplantae; phylum Streptophyta; class Magnoliopsida; order Poales; family Poaceae; genus Triticum; species Triticum aestivum. The sequence goes on from NC_057796.1 coordinate 452,227,227, forward strand.
ATTTGGAAGATGCATTCCTTGACAACTTCCAGGGCACTTATGTGCGACCACCAGATGCTGATGACTTGAGCCACATAACCCAACAGCCTGGGGAATCGGCCAGGAAATTCTGGACTCGGTTCCTAACTAAAAAGAACCAAATCATCGACTGTCCGGATGCCGAGGCCTAAGCGGCATTTAAACATAACATCCGGGATGAGTGGCTCGCCTGACACCTCGGCGAAGAGAAGCCGAAGTCCATGGCAGCCCTCACGACACTCATGACCCGCTTTTGCATGGGCGAGGATAGCTGGCTGGCTCGCAGCAACAACACATCAAGGAATCCTGGCACTTCAGATGCCAAAGATACTAACGGCAGACCACGTCGTAACAGACACAAGCGCCACAACAACGGCGATAACGCCGAAGACACGACAGTCAATGCCGGATTCAGTGGCTCTAAATCCGGTCAGCGGAAAAAGCCGTTCAAAAGAAGCAATCCGGGCCCATCCAGTTTGGACCGTATACTCGATCGCTCGTGTCAAATTCACGACACCCCCGATAAGCCAGCCAATCACACCAACAGAGAATGCTGGGTGTTCAAGCAGGCCGGCAAGTTGAATGCCGAAAACAAGGACAAGGGGCTGCATAGCGACGACGAGGAGGAGCCTCGGCCACCGAACACAGGAGGACAGAAGAGATTCCCTCCACAAGTGAAAACGGTGAACATGATATACGCAACCCACATTCCCAAGAGGGAACGGAAGCGTGCACTAAGGGACGTCTATGCGATGGAGCCAATCGCCCCAAAGTTCAACCCGTGGTCTTCTTGTCCGATCACCTTCGATCGCAGGGACTACCCCACTAGTATCCATCATGGCGGATCTGCCGCATTGGTCCTTGACCCCATCATTGACGGATTTCACCTCACTCGAGTCCTTATGGACGGTGGCAGCAGCCTGAACCTGCTCTATTAGGATACAGTGCGCAAAATGGGCATAGACCCTCGAGGATCAAACCCACCAAAACCACCTTTAAAGGTGTCATCCCAGGTGTGGAGGCCTGTTGCACAGGCTCAATCACAATGGAAGTGGTTTTCAGGTCTCCGGACAACTTTCGAAGCGAGGAGTTAATCTTCGATATCGTCCCCTTTCGCAGCGGCTATCACGCACTGCTCGGACGAACCGCATTTGCCAGATTCAATGCGGTACCGCATTATGCATACCTTAAACTCAAAATGCCAGGACCACGCGGGGTTATAATAGTTAATGGAAACACGGAGCGCTCGCTCCACACGGAGGAGCACACTGCGGCCCTCGCAGCAGAAGCGCAAAGCAGCCTAATTAGGCAAATCGCCAATTCAGCGAAAAAGACCCCGGACACCTTCAAGTGAGTCCGGAGTACCCCGCAGGAGGATCGGCAGGCACGTTTTGGGCTCGACTAGCAATTCGGCCTCCGTCCTAGTCCCAGTCAAGTGGCGAAATTTGCGCCGCGCGTACATAACTACGCACTCAAGATACCATGGGCATAGGCGGAGGCACCACTACGGCACGTCCCACAATGCGGCTCAACCGCCCCAGGGGCTGTATACCTTTATCATTTTCTCTCTTTCAGGACCTTACTCTCTGGAAGCCCGTTCCGGCAGTCTAATTGTTGGACTCATCGCGGTAAGGAAATACCAAGGAAGCAAGACGGTCTGACGTACAAGGGAATCCCCAGGTGGTCTCTGATAACGATCAAAATACTTGTTTTACATACCCGCACGCAACTTGCCCTTGGATAGGACATGTCAAATGGCCCTATTTTTTGCTTATTGCACTACTTCTATCCATACGCTTTGACGTATTATTTAATAACAATGCATAGCGTTAGCCTATTATTGCATTCCCCTTCCCTTTTTTCTTTTCCTAGTCTGCCTATTTACGACAAATTGCACCCGTACATTCTGGTACGACCAGTGCGCCAGGGGCTTCAGTATACCCCATAACACGGCGTGAGAAGTCCGAACACTTTCGACAGTGCGGCACCCCGAACTTATAGCATTATATGCATCAGCTCCGAATCATGTTTTGGGTCAATAGTTGGGTTTGCCCGGCTCCCATGTTTTGGTACCTTACGTTTCGCAATATCGGCTAAGGTAGCGCTGGGAGAACTACTGTGATTGTGTCCCGGTTCTTCCGGACGAGCACCTCAGTAGAGAAAGCTGAAAACTGACTGTCATGATGAGGTGAGAGCTGGTCGCTGTTCGAGAGGTCTCAAGTCCTTAAAGACTTTTTCCGCTTCGGGCGAGGAGTCGGCCTTGCCCGACTTAGGCGTATATAGCACCCCAAATTCAGCCTTCCGAATACTAGGGGCTTCGCCAAAATTTAAAATTGTAGACTTCTATGGCTAAGTGAGAGTGATAAAGCTTTATAGTCCGATTGCCTGGTTTGCTGTGCTGAACACCTCCTTTGAAGGACCCAAAATTGGGATAAAGAGTGCTCAGGTTTATCCCGAACACCTCAGTACTAGTTACATGGGGGCAGAAGCCGACGACTGGCCAACTCTCAGTTTTCATAAACGGCCGCACAGAAGGTAATATTTTAAATTAACAAGCGTTGCATAGCGCAAATGAACTCGTTTCATATTACAGGATCACATGAGCACATTCATTCGAATATTACATCCTTAGCACATTCCTCCGCCACAAGGCGAGAACCCTTCAGGACACTGTCATAATACTTTTCGGGGTAGCAATGCTCCTTGCCTTCCGGCGGCCCCTCCTTCACCAGCTTTTCGGCGTCTAGCTTTGCCCAGTGCACCTTCGCCAGGGCAAAAGCCCTGCGCGCACCCTCGATGCAGACGGACTGCTTTATGACTTCAAGCCGTGGGCAGGCATTCACAAGCCGCCTCACCAGACCGAAGTAGCTATTAGGCAGGAGCTCGCCAGGCCACATCCGGACTATAAGACCCTTCATGGCCTGTTCGGCCGCCTTGTGGAGCTCGACCAGTTGCTTCAGCTGGTCGCTCAAGGACATTGGATGTTCGGTCCCAGTATACTGAGACCAGAACAACTTCTCCGTCGAGCTCCTCTCCTCAGCCCGGTAGAACTCCGCGGCATCCAACACACCGCGGGGAAGATCTGCGAACGCTCCTGGAGAGCTCCGAACTCGGGTAAGTAAAAGGAAAGTTTCCTTCACATGCTTGCTTTGCATAATGAATGCCTTACCCGCTGCTATCTTCTTAACCGCCTCAATTTCCTAGAGGGCCTTTTGGGCTTCAGCCTTGGCGTTTTGTGCGCTCTCGAGTGCCTTTGCAAGCTCGGACTCCAGTGTCTTAGAGTCACGCTCCAAGGACTTGTACTTCTCAGCAAAGTCCTGGAGCTCTTGCTCACCTCGCCAACTCGGGCCTCTTGTTTCTCGCGCTCGGTGCGCTCCTTGGCCGCTTTGTCTCCGGCCTTGCATAGCGCCTTCTTTAGGGCCGCCACTTCGGTTGTGGCCCTAGCAAATTCATGACGATCCTATTATTCTAAAACCAAATTTTTCTTTATAATGTACAGACGGGGTATCACTTACCTTTGTTCTCTTCGAGCTGCCTCTTGGTAAGGCCGAGATCTTCCTTGGACCGCTCAAGGTCCCGCTTCAGTGCGGCGACCTCCGCAGTACGTGTGGCGGCGGCCAGCAGTGAAGCCTGCATATGCACATAGACATATTCCGATTAGACTCCTGCGGTTATTATTTGATCCTCTATTCGGCCTTTCTTCGCGAGCGCCAAACAGAGCATCAGGGGCTACTGTCTATGCTGTAACATTTTCTTATAATTTGATTACTTACCTGAAAGCCTGTTAGGAGGCTGGCACAGGCTTCAGTCAGTCCGCTTTTGGCGGACTGAACCTTCTCGATCACCACACTCATGATAGTGCGGTGCTCTTCGTCGATGGAAGCGCCGCGAAGGCTTCCAGCAAGTTGTCCGATGCCTCTGGATGGACAGAGGCCATCGGCACAGGCGGCTTGCCCCTCTTAGCGAGGGGTCGCCTGACAGAGTCCGGAACCACTGGAGGTTCCGGCGCAGTATTCGGCTGGGGGCCGAATTTGCTGCCCCCATCATCGGAGCCCATGGGAGTCTTGCTCCCCTTGCGCCCAGTGTCCGGAATGTCGCCTTGAGGCGCCTCCAGGACTACCTCCCCTTGGTTCGGTGCCCTTTGAGACAACACCTCGACGTTGTCCGTAGGGCGAGGGGAGGAGGCGGTCGGAAGTGAACCGCTGTTCAGGTTCGACGGGCCCAAAGAATCATCCGACGAAGATACGTCGATGTGGGCTCGGGAGGGGCTCCATAATCACGCGCAGCGTGATAAGAAACAGTACAATAAGACGTACCATGAATTATTATGGTATCCGGACACTTACGACTTCGCCAGGGGCTTGTCCCTGGGCAACCACTCGTCGTCGCTATAGGCGGCCGTCGTGGAGCAGTCCAGGAGGAGGGTCCTTCCCTTCTTGGACCCTTCGGCCTCCCCGGATGGGGCGCCCTTCCTTTTCTTGTCTCCCCCGGCAGGGGGGAGAACTTTCCTGTTCCTCCTCCTCATTTTCATGGGAGGAGTGCGCCTCGGTGTTTTCGGACGATGAGTCCGATATAACTGTGGCCTTCTTCTTGGCCTTCTTCACCGGCACCTCATAAGGCGCCGGAACCAGCATCTCCATTAGGAGAGCATCTGCTGGATCTTCGGGCAGGGGGGCTGGACAATCGATCTGCTCCGCTGTCGCTACCCAGTCCTGTTAAATGGCGTGGAGGCTTAGAGCCCGCGCATGGTTAAAACTGGGGAAAATGAACATCTTATGAGATATAAAGACTTACCGGATAGGCAGGGCGCTTTGCGCTAAGCCCGCGATCCTCGGTAAGGGGAGGAGGTACCTCGGCACCCTTGAACAACACCTTCCAGACGTCTTTATGCGTCGTGTCGAAGAGATTTTGCAGTGTTTGGTGCTCGGCCGGGTCAAACTCCCACATATTGAATGCCCGTCGTTGACACGGGAGGATCCGGCGGAAGAGCATGACCTGGACCACGTTGACGAGCTTGATTTTCTTGCTCATCATGTTTCTGATACATTTTTGGAGTCCAGTCAGCTCCACCGATGAACCCCAGGATAGGCCCTTCTCTTTCTAGGAGGTGAGCCGCATGGGGATTCTGGATCAAAATTCGGGGGCCGCCACCTAGTTGGTGTCGCGCGGCTCGGTGATGTAGAACCACCCCGATTGCCACCCCTTTATGGTCTCCACATAGGAGCCTTCGAGCCAGGTGACGTTGGGCATTTTGCCCACCATGGCGCCTCCGCACTCCGCTTGCTGGCCGACCACCACCTTCGGTTTAACATTGAAGGTCTTCAGCCACAGGCCGAAGTGGGGCTTGATGCGGAGGAAGGCCTCGCACACGACAATGAACGCCGAGATGTTGAGAATGAAATTGGGGGCTAGATCGTGAAAGTCCAGCCCGTAGTAGAACATGAGCCCGCGGACAAACGGGTGGAGGGGAAATCCCAGTCCGCGAATGAAGTGGGTAAGAAAAACCACCTTCTCATGGGGTTCTGGCGTAGGGACGATCTGCCCCGCATCTGGCAACCGGTGTGCGATATCCGCGGCCAGATATCCGGCTCCCCGTAGCTTTGTGATGTCCTCCTCCGTAACGGAGGAGACCATCCACTTGCCTCCCGCTCCGGACATGCTTGGAGTGGTTTGAGGAGAAAATGCGAACTTGGGTGCTGGAGCTCGAGTGCGCAAGAATGGATGAGCAAGGAGGAAGAGGGCGTGGGTGAAAAAGAGGAATCCTTGTCCCTTTATAAAGGCGGGAGAAACTATACGCCTCCCCACCTGCCTGGTAAAACTCGCTTATTCCCCAAGCGCCGTAATTGATGGCGCGGTTGGGTTACCCACACCCGTATTGATGAGAATCCCGTGATAAGGGGACACGATCTCTGCTTCGACAAGACGTGCCAAGGAAACCGCCTCGCAATATGTGCAGTAGCTGGTTGAGAAAAACAGTTCGAATAATGACCGGGCCGTAGTGTGATGTCATGCCGCAGAATGTGTCAGCAGATTAGATTTGTGGAAATATTATTCTCTCTACGGTGGTATGTGCAATTTGTTTTGCAGAGCCGGACACTATCCTTGTGTTCGAAATCTTCCATGGAGTATTCGGAGGAGGAACCCGCCTTGCAATGCCGAACACAATCTGCGCGCCGGACTCGTCGTCATTGAAGCCTGGTTCAGGGGCTACTGAGGGGGTCCTGGATTAGGGGGTCCTCGGACTATATACTTTAGCCGGACTGTTGGACTATGAAGATACAAGATTGAAGACTTCGTCCCGTGTCCGGATGGGACTCTCCTTGGCGTGGAAGGCAAGCTTGGCAATACGGATATGTAGATCTCCTCCCTTGTAACTGACTCTGTGTAACCCTAGCCCCCTCCGGTGTCTATATAAACCGGAGGGTTTAGTCCGTAGGACAACAACAATCATACCATAGGCTAGCTTCTAGGGTTTAGCCTCTACGATCTCGTGGTAGATCAACTCTTAATACTCACATCATCATGATCAATCAAGCAGGAAGTAGGGTATTACCTCCATCGAGAGGGCCCGAACCTGGGTAAACATCGTGTCCCCTGCCTCCTGTTACCATCCGCCTTGGACGCACAGTTCGGGACCCCCTACCCGAGATCCGCCGGTTTTGACACCGACACCTATATAATCAATTCTGCCTTTTCTTTTCACTACAATTGCTTAACCCTAAATTTCTGTCCTATTTTGAAACCTATGGTTCATAAAAACCTAGCTAAATTCATAACTAAATAGATAACCTAATTAATCTACTGCCCTAACTAAAACCTAAGTAAATTAACTGTAGAACCCTAGCTAGCAGAGAGAGGAGGAGCGGTGGGGGGCTTACAGAGGGTGCAGGGCGAGGAGGCAGGCCCGACGACGACCGAGGTTGGGAGGGGAGGAAGCAGAGGAGGGAGGCGTGGTGTGTCGGGGTCGGGGCCGGGGTCGGGGTGAGCGCCGGGACGGGGGCGAGCGCCGGGTCGGAGCCGGGGTCGGGGTCGGGGCCGGGGTCAGGGGCTAGTGCAGGGCGCGACGAGGGCAGGGCTCCGGCGGCGCGACGGGGGAAGAGAGAGTGGGGATGGTGGGAAAAGAGGCGGGATGAAGCAGAGAGAGTGAGGATTTTGGGGGTTAAGTGGACATAGCAGTAGCGCGTTTACAACAAACACGCTATAGCTAAGTTAGCTATAGCGCTTTTATGCTGACAGCGCTACTACTATTACAGAAAGCTATAGCGGTTTTATACGGAAATGCTACTGCTACCTTGACTAGCTGTGGCTCTTTTTCATAAAAGAGCTACTGCTATAACCAGTACTAGTTTTACTGTTTGTTTTCTTCTGTTTTCTTTTCCTTCATTTTCTCTCACTTTTCTTTTCCTTTTTTTTCCGAGAGCAGTGAACGAAGGGAACGTGATACAATGTATATAACTAAGGCGATATATATTGCATCATTTGACGGTTAAGTATGTATACAAAATAGGAACATATATATTACATCATTGGACCCATGCATAAATGGCTAAGTGTGTACACAAAATAGGAACATATATATTACATCATTTGACCGACAACATACGGTTTCCCAGCGTTGACGTTTTCGTTTTTGAGTGAGCTTCTTTCCCTTCTTGTTCGTTGAAGAATAATTGAGCCCCTCATTGTGACTATTCCTTTTCCATGGAGTACGATTTTTCTTAGGTAATGTAGTATTGATTCTTGTTTTGACGTATACTTCATCATCATCGTCATCTTCCCCCATTGGGTTGCCGTACTGGTCGTAGTTTTCCTCGTTGGCGACTCCATCCATTGCAATGATGTTCCTTTTGCCTCTCCTCATGACAACACGGCTGGGATTGCGCAGGTCGGTTATGAAGAAGCATTGTGTCACGTGCTTAGCGTGTACCCATGGCTCGTTTTTTGCGGTAGCGTTCACGGTAGCGCTCTTGGCGTCGGGTATAGTCATGGTAGTGAAATACCGGTTTTCTCTTTCGACATTCTTAGCCCATCTGACACGGAACATCGTCATGTTGTGCAGTCCAGAGTAGTCAAGCTCCCAGATCTCCTCGACCCTTCCATAAAATCTCTCAGTTGCGCCGTTGTCGCTGCCGGTCATGCATTCCATCGTCATCCCTGAGTTCTGATCATCACTGTCCATATCTTTGGCCTCCATGTAGAACGTGTATTCGTTGATATCGTATTTCTGATAGGTGACGAGGTTGGGCGAGGGGCCATGTGCTAAGGCGTATATGAGCAATCCGTCCTTAGAGCCCTCTTCCGGGGGATTAGCAATAATATGCTCTTTGAACCAATGCAAGAAAGTGGAGTTGTGCTCTCTAGTAACTTCAGCGTCCGTCCTGCATACCCCCCGGTCACGATACTTCTTTGCGATAATTTCTTTGTGCAGTGCCACGAAAGGATCTACATCATCTAGGTGTTGTAGCACTACCAAGTTTGCTCTGTCAAAGTCGTTGCATCGATCCGAGTACGCCACATGCAATTCCCTGCGACCGTTGGAGTGACCTTCTCCTTCGAGCCTCCCATTGTGCTTGTTAACGGGCAAACCAACACCAACACCAGGCGGCTGGTCTGCGCCATATAGAAAATTCTCGCAGAAAGAGATGCACTCTTGTGTCAGATAGCCCTGGACAATGCTTCCATCCGGACGGGACATGTTACGAGCGAATCCTTTGAGGATCCCATTCATTCTCTCAAACGGCATCATGTTGTGCAGGAATGATGGCCCCAGGTCTATTGTGTCGTCCACAATATGGACACACAGATGCACCATGACGTCAAAGAACGCGGGCGGGAAGTACATCTCAAGCTCATTCAGTATCACAACGATCTCTTCCTGTAGCCTTCGGAGCTGCTTCACACTGATCGACTTTCGAGAGATGACGTCGAAAAAGTTGCAGAGACCAATAAGCGTGTCACGGACGTGCTTGTCCATTATCCCTCTAAGGGCAATAGGTAGTATCTACGTCATCATCACATGACTGTCATGGGACTCCATCCCGCTGAACCTTTTCTTGTCCGTGTCTAGATATCTGATTATCTTGCCACAGTAACCGGAACTAACTTTGACTCCGGTAAGGCACTTAAAGAATTGATCGATCTCAGCCTGACTTAAGGTGAAGCAAGAAGGGGGTCAATAATCCTCTTCCTTTACTTTCTTGCCCTTCTTCTCCCGCGCCTCTGTCTCTGTCTCTATCTCGTCTGTCTTTTTACGGGGCGGCCTGTGCAGATCTTCCCTTATATTCAAATCTTGCAACTCTTTTCTTGCCTTCGGCCCATCCTTGGTCTTATCCGGCATGTTCATCAGTGTCGCGAGCAAGCTCTCAAGGACATTCTTACAGATATGCATTTGATCAAGGCAATGAGGTGTGTCGAGTTTGTGCCAGTACTCCAAGTCCCAGAACACAGACCTCGTCTTCCATACCTTCAGCAGCGGCTCCGACGCCTTTTTCATCGTCTTTCCCGGCGCGGGGCACTGTTCCCAGTTTTTCAACAGCTCATCGATTTTGGCACCGCTCCGCTTACATGAGGTCCTTGATGCTTAGCATGACCATTGAATAGATCTCCATGGTTTCTCCACGGGTCGTCCTCATCGAGCCATCTTCAATGCCCCATGTACATGATTTTCCCAGACCCGCCATCTTTCCTTGACGTTAGCTGCTGAGACGTCGTATCATCCATGCACCGCGTGCATCCGCAATATCCATGGCACACCTTGCCTGCGACATATCTGTAACCGAGATAGTCATGCACAATCGTGATCAGCGCGGCTGTCATGTAGAAATACTCGCCTTTGCTGGCGTCCCATGTCTTGGCCGGTGTTTTCCATAACGTGTCTAACTCCTCTTGAAGTAGCCCCAGATACAGATTAATATTATTTCCTGGTTGTTTTGGCCCTTGAATAAGCATGCTCATGTGAATGTACTTCGACTTCATGCACAACCAGAGGGGGAGGTTGTACATCCATACAACACGAGCCATATGCTATGGTTGGTGTTCTGGTTGCCAAACGGATTCATGCCATCGTTACACGCACTGAGCACGATGTTCGTTGCATCACATTCGAAATACCGATAGAAGCTGTTCAATGCTCTCCACTGGCTTCCATCCTTGACGTGTCTCAGCTTCGGATCATCTCCATCGTCGGGCTTCTTCCTCTCCGCGTGTCAGCGCATTAGCTTTGCTTCCTTGGGATCTACGAAATACCGCTGGAGACGGGGAGTGATCGGTAAGTACCTTACAACTTTCTGGAGACATTTCTTCCCGGCCTTCTTTTATCGAGAAGCATTGCACACCGGACAGCTTGTTTTTTCCGCGTGCTCCTTCCGATAAATTATGCAATCGTCGATGCATGCATGGTATCTAACGTGCGGCAGATCAAGAGGGCGCACGATCTTCTTGGCCTCATCAACAGTAGTAGGACATAGATTCCCCGCGGGAAGAACATCCTTTAGGTACTTGAGATGCTCATCGAGGCTAGTGTCGGTCCATTTGTTTTTAGCCTTCGTCTTCAGGAGTTGGAGCGTGAAACTCAAGCGGGTCACCTCAGGATTGCAACCATCATACAATGGAGTGTTCGAGTCTACCACGAGTTGCTCCAGCTTAGCCTCCTCTCTAGAAGCAGCTCTCTCAGTACTCGTCTCCTTACGAAGCAGTGCTTGAACATGAGGGTCCCGCACGATTGAACTTAGTACCGACGAACTCTGCTGCGTGGAGTCCACGTTCTCTCCGCCGCCATGTCCGGCCCCTTCTCCGCCGCCATGTCTGGTCTCTTCCCCGCTGCCATTATCGATCATCTCTTCGTCTTGCCCCGTGTCGTCATTGCCTGCCCCGTCGGCGTCCTCAACATCGTCATCCTCATCTTGAATTATCCACCGAGTATAGCCATCCATGAAACCAGTCATGAGCAGGTGCGCTTCGACACGACCATCGTCATAGGGGTCGAGCCAAACTATTCCTTTGCATTTTCGACATGGACATAAAACCCCTGTCCGGTTATTTTCTTTCATGTCCTGCACCGCCGACCGCAACCACCTGTCCACCATCGTTCCACTGACCATCATGAATGTCTGCACGGTAATAATAAACAAATTGATTATAAAAATGCGTGCATGCATCAAAGTCATACAAAAATTCGGGATGACCTTCCCTAAAAATAGGACATATAGATCTCGAGTTTGCCCGGAATTCGCCGAAATAAAAATAAATCGACATTTCGGCAAAACATAGGCAACTCAAAAGCACAATTTGGCGTCAACTCATGCCACACACATAATTTCCATCATATTGCCCAATTATCATATCACACACACATACACATATTTCCATTTTGCAAAAGCATGGAATTTTAATCACCTCTATCTCGAGATCGAGCACACGGTGGAGATGATGATGTAGGGAGATCAAAAGTGCACAAAGCTCTTCTTGACAAAGATAGATCTAGTTAGGGGGCAAATAGGTCACTTAACTAAATGCTACATCTACCTAGCTAGCTAATTTGGGAGGAGACAACTTCAACTAGTGGAGGGGGAAGGAAAAAGAGAAAGGAGATGCATTAATGGAGGTGGTGTAGTTAGCTAGGAGTAATGAAGAGAGAGAAATTAAAGGTAGGTAGAAGAGGGAGAGTAATGGGGGGAGAAGTATTGAGGAAGAAGAAGAGTGAGAGAGGGAGGATGTGGGAGGTAGGGGAAAGGGAGGAGAGGAGATGGGGGAGGGGTGGATGGGTGGAAAAAGGTGGTGGGGTGCTGCGTCTTAGCAGTAGCGCGGGAGAAAAATGCGCAACTGATAAGAGCGTAGTAGCAGCGCGCTTTTCTCACACGCGCTACTGCTAAACGGGGCCAAGTGTGGACAATTTCAAAATTAGCAGCAGCGACGTGAGTAAAAAGTGCGCTGCTACTATTGCTTTAGCAGTAGCGCGCATCTTGACACCGCGCTGCTGCTAAACTTAGATTGTTGGTTACTGTCGGTCGATTTCTGTAGCAGAGCGGTTTAGCCCTCACGCACTACTGCTAAATTTGCATCAGTAGCGTGTTTTTCTTAACCGTGCTACTGCTAATTAGCAGTAGCGCTTCTTTTTGTGCCGCGCTGCTCCTAAGATTCTGTGTATAAGGTTTTCCCTAGTAGTGTCAGCGTCCTCAACATCATCATCCTCATCTTCAATTATCCATCGAGTATAGCCATCCATGAAACCAGTCATGAGCAGGTGCGCTTCGACATGACCATCGTCATAGGGGTCGAGCCAAACTATTCCTTTGCATCTTCGACACAGACATAAAACCTCTGTCAGGTTATTTTCTTTAATGTCCTGCACCGCCGACCGCAACCACCTGTCCACCATCGTTCCACTGACCATCATGAACGCCTGCACGGTAATTGATTATAAAAATGCATGCATGCATCAAAGTCATACAAAAATTCTGCATGACCTTCCCTAAAAATAGGACATATAGATCTAGAGTTTGCCCGGAATTCGCCGAAACGGAAATAAATCAACATTTCGGCAAAACATAGGCAACTCACAAGCACTATTCGGCGTCAACTCATGCCACACACACAATTTCCATCATATCGCACAATTATCATATCGCACACACATACACATATTTCCATTCTTGCAAAAGCATTAATTTTGAATCACCTATCTCGAGATCGAGCACATGGTGGAGATGATGATGTAGTAGGGAGATCAAAAATGGACAAAGCTCTTCTTGACAAAGCTAGATCTAGTTAGGGGGCACATAGGTCACTTCACTAAATGCTACATCTACCTAGCTAGCTAATTTGGAAGGAGACAACTTAGACTAGTGGAGGGGGACGGAAAAAGAGAAAGGGGATGCATTAATGGAGGTGGGTAGTTAGCTAGGAGTAATAAAGAGAGAGAAAGGTAGGTAGAAGAGGGAGAGTAATGGGGGGAGAAGTATTGAGGAAGAAGTAAAGTGAGGGAGAGAGGAGGTGGGAGGTAGGGGAAAGTGAGGAAGAGAGGATGGGGGAGGGGGAGGGGGAGGGGGGAGGGAAAAGGTGGTATTATGTTGCATCTTAGTAGTAGCGCGGGTCATAAAGCGCGCTACTGCTAAGAACATAGCAGCAGCGCTCTTCCTGCACACGCGCTACTGCTAAGCGGGGCCCGCCATGTGGCCAGTTTCAAAATTAGCAGTAGCGACCAGGAAAAAAGTGCGCTACTACTATTACTTCAGCAATAGCGTGGGTCGCAGAAGCGCGCTGCTGCTAAACCTAGGTTGTTGGGTACTGTTGATCGATTTTAGTAGCAGCGCGGTTCCACTTGGCCGCGCTACTGCTAACTGAGTAGCAGGCGCGCTTCTTTCGTACACACGCTACTGGAAATTAGCAGGAGCGCCTCTTTTTGTACCGCACTACTGCTAAAATTCTGTGTATAAGGTTTTCCCTAGTAGTGAGAGGTTCAAATTGTTGATGGAGGCGACAGACAAGAAGCTCAAACTCGAAGAGAGGAGGACCATGATAGAGAGAGGAAAACCGTGCTCGAGGAAAAGAAGTTGAAGGTCGCCGCCAATGCGGAGGATGCCAAGATGTTGTCCTTGAATGTGGCCTCTTTGAAAGCCGACGCAAGAATGATTGTGCAATCCGTGCGCTACCTGATGTTGCAGCGGCAGTTGGTTGAGTTGATAGCGGCGGACAATGAGGACGCGGCAGAGGTGGAGGCTGCCTACGCGGCGGTGACGGCACCATGATCGGTGAGCAGATGGCTGGGATTGTCGGTCCGCCAGGGAAGAAATTTGGACGGACTAGTGGTTTTTTGGATTCGGGCATGTAAAAACTAAGCATATTTGCCTCTTTTTGCTTGTGATCGGGCATGCCATCCAGCGCTGGCATGATCCGGCGAGCTGTGTGGATCAGATTATATTTGAATTTCAAATTACCCATTATTTACTAACATATACATGATAGCATTGAATGACGGTTTTCCGCATCCATGTCGGTGGACAAATACATGAAAATATTTGCGGGTCGCTGTTCGAGATGCCCTTACACCATTTTTTGAACTGCCAAATGTGTCACATTAGTGAACAGAGGTAGTACTACCTACGTCTTGGTTTATTGGTCTTTTTTATTTTGTGTCAAACTTTAATCAAATGTTTAACTAGCAAAATGTTAATATATATCACTAAAAAAATATATTATTGGATTCGTATTTAAACATTGTTTTCAATGGTATTATTTTTTAGACTTGCACTAACGTTTTGTCAGTTAAATCTATGATTGAACTTTGACACAAAATATAATAGAGACTAATAAACCATGACCTAGGCAGTACTAATGAGTTGGTTTTCATGAAGAAGAGCAAACAGCAGTAAGTTTCAGGCCTTCGCTTTGTTTGATTTCATCTCTCCGCTTTGTCTGTGGCTAAGCAAGCTAGCAGGTGACGGCAAATTACCTGCTGATCGACACGATTTACGCGGTAATCATCGTTCATAATGTCCAAACGGATTGAGCTGTACCCACCGTCGACCGTGGATGGACGACTAGCCTGCAAACTGAGGCCAGAGTTGAACACGTTTGGGAGCACTGTTGTCGACGCTACAGATTTTCTGAACCCCCAGGCGACTTCTGCCGTACAACTGTTTCTTTGCGGTAACGTGCGGCGTACCTTTGTCATCGATTTTCTTCCTTCCTTCCTTTCTTCTCGTGTGGTATCGTCAAGTCAATCGATCATTATTTACAGCGACGAATTTCGGCCTTTTTTCTGAAAAGTGGGGGCTCCCCGGCCTCTGCATCGGAACGATGCATACGGCCACATTTATAAAAAAGCAAATAGGTTCAACAAAGGTCTTACGGTCTGAAAAAAAAAAGCTCACAGAGAGCCAATAAAAAAGTAGCCATAGAGCCACAACCGGCCGGCATAAGAAAGATAGGGAAACTAATTGCCTATCCTATTACATGACCGCCATCCAAACCGGTTAAAAATATCCCGTGCTACCATCTCCCAGCGAATGGATCCAGTAACCAAACGCTCCCTGGCCTCCGTCGGAGTGAATAATGACCACATACGGATCAACGCAGTGGTTCGGAAGATAACCTGCAAAAAATGAATATTTGTTGTTCTGTTAAAAACCAAATTATTTCCGCAGTTCCAGACTGCCCACAATAAAGCACATACTCCTACGCGAATGTGTCTCGCTATTTCGGCCTCTATCCCGTTAAGCCACGTTTCAAATAACGTGCTGACAGAATTCGGAGGAGTAATATTAAAGGATGTGTGCACCGTTCGCCATAGCACTTCTGCCAGCGGGCAGTCAAGAAAAAGGTGTTTGATAGTTTCATCCCGATCACAAAAACTACATCTAGTCGGTCCTGTCCAGTTATGCTTTACCAGATTGTCCTTGGTTAAGATGACTTGTTTATGTACAAACCACATAAACACTTTAATTTTCAAAGGAACTTTGACTTTCCAAATATGTTTGGAACTAGGAATGGAGCTAGAGTTAATAACATCGAGATACATAGATTTAACTGTAAACTCCCCAGTCCTAGTAAGCTTCCAGCGCAACTGATCGGGTTGTTGAGATAGCTGGACCTCCATCAGCCTACTCACTAAATGGAGCCAAACTTCCCAACGATTACCGGCTAGCGTCCTCCTGAATTGAATATTAAGAGGGATGGACTGAAGTACTGTTGCAACGTAAGCGTCGCGTCGTTGAACAATACTATAAAGAGACGGGTATTGAAGCGCGAGGGGTGTCTCTCCTAGCTAAGTATCCTCCCAGAATCGCGTGTTGGTGCCATTGCCGATTATAAACTTTGTCCTATTAAAAAAAGGCTGATTTGACTCGCATCAGCCCTTTCCAAAAAGGCGAGTCCATCGGCCTTGCTGTCACCTGCGACAAAGTTTTGGAGTGAAGATACTTGCTACGGAGAATTTGCGCTCATGTGGCCTCTGTCTCGACAGATAGCTTAGACAGCCACTTACTGAGAAGGCATCCATTCTTGACCTCAAGATTTTCAAAGCCAAGACCCCCTTGGTTTTTTGGTCGACATATAATATCCCATTTGGCGAGTCTGTATTTTGTTTTTAGTTCATCACTCTGCCAGAAGAATCGGGATTGATAGAAGTCCAGCCTTTTCCTAACTCCAACTGGAACCTCAAAAAAAGACAAGAGAAACATAGACATACTCGTGAGAACCGAATTAATAAGAATTAATCGGCCTCCGTATGACATGAGCTTGCCCTTCCAGCAACTCAGTTTCTTCTCAAATCGATCCTCAATGCACTTCCATTCTCTGTTTGTCAGCTTACGATGGTGAATCGGTATACCTAGATACGTAAAAGGTAACGCCCCCAATTTGCACCCAAACAATTGCCTATAAGCCTCTTGTTCCTCATTGGCTCTTCCAAAATAGAACAATTCGCTTTTATGAAAGTTGATCTTTAACCTGGTCAATTTTTCAAATAAGCATAACACCAGCTTCATATTTCTCGCTTTTGCCAAGTCATGCACCATAAAGATGATAGTATCATCAGCGTACTGTAGGATAGACACACCTCCATCAACTAGATGAGGCACCAAGCCACCCACCTGACCAGCCTCCTTTGCCCTTCCTATTAGAATTGCCAACAAATCAACTACAATGTTGAACAAAATAAGAGACATCAGATCACCTTGTCTCAGGCCCTTATGTGTCTGGAAATAATGACCTATGTCGTCATTCACTTTATTTCCAACACTCCCTTTTTGCGTGAAAAATTCTACCTGTCGTCGCCAGGCTTCATCAAAACCTTTCATACGCAAGGCCTGTTGAAGGAAAGGCCATTTGACTTTATCGTACGCTTTCTCGAAATCCACCTTGAAAACAACTCCATCTAGTTTTTTCGTGTGAATTTCGTGGAGCGTTTTATGAAGGACCACAACTCCTTCTAGGATGTTTCTGTCCAACATGAAAGCAGTTTGGGAGTGCTGCACCACAGAATGCACAATCTGCGTGAGCCTATTAGTCCCGACCTTGGTGAAAATTTTGAAACTAACGTTAAGAAGACAGGTCGGCCTGAACTGCTCAATTCTCACAGCCTCTGTTTTCTTAGGAATCAGGGTAATCGTTCCAAAATTCAGGTGAAATAACTAAAGCTGTCCAGAGAATAAATCATGGAACATCGGTATCAAATCCCCCTTAATAATATGCCAGCACTTTTTATAGAACTCTGTCGGAAAACCATCCGGCCCTGGAGCCTTATTATTTTTCATCTGTGAAATGGCTTCAAACACCTCTTTCTCAGAAAAAGGAGCAGTCAAAATATCATTCTCATCTGCAGCCAGTTGAGGAACATCCTCAATCCTGGACTCATCCAGGGATACACAATTATCCTCCGGAGGCCCAAACAACTTCTTGTAGTATTCGGTTATGTATAATTTTAGGTTCTCCCGTCCTAAGATCTCATGTGAAAGAATTGAGTGTTTGCGTCCCCCTGGACGACTTTGCGAACCTTAGCCCGCAGCGCCCACTTCAATTCCTCTTCACGGAGAAGCTCTTTCAATCTCATCTCCGACTCAAGTTTAGCATTAAGTTCCATGGTCTATAGGATTATGGACGCGACTTTTAAATTTAGGGACTGAATAAGTGTGAGGACCCTTTCCTTTTCAACCCTATAAATCCCACTAAGATGCTTAGCCCACCCACGTACGAAACTCCTCAAGTGCCTTATCTTATTCTGCCAGCGCTCAACCGAAGTCCTACCTCTTGCATCCTTAGCCCATTGTCTGGCTATAGAATCCAAGAAGCCTTCTCTTTCAAACCACGCCAGTTCGAACGAGAAAGGTTATTTGTTCCCCATGTGGGTTGCCTCACCGGAGTCCACCAGTAAAGGTGTGTGGTTAGAAATTCCGTGCGAAAGCGCTTGGACCGTTACCAAGGGAAATTTCTGTTCCCATTCGACGCTCGCAAGGACTCGATCCAATTTCTTGAACGTCGGGTTTGGTAAAGAATTAGCCCAGGTGAGTTTTCTACCCGAAAGCTCTATCTCTCTCAGATCCAAGCTTTCAATAATGGTATTAAACATGAACGACCACCTTCCATCGAAGTTATCATTGTTCTTTTCCTCTCTCCTTCTAGTAATGTTGAAATCACCCCCAACCAAGATTGGAAGCTGCTCGGAACCGCAAATTCGAACAAGATCTGCCAAAAACTCCAGTTTGAGTTCGGGCTGCGCGGCACCATATACCGCCATCAGTGCCCAATTAAACCCATCGGCCATCAACCTAATCCGAAACTTAACTGCGAAATCTCCCATCACTACACTTCGCACTTCCAACGATTCGCATCTAACTCCAAGTAAAATCCCACCCGATCTTCCTCTCGGAGGGAGGCAGTGCCAATCAAAATCAACACCTCCTGATAAAGTACTGAGAAACTGTGGAGAAAAATTATCTCTACCAGTTTCCGAGAGGCCAATAAAATCCAACCTATGGTCAATGGAAGCATCTGCAAGAAACCTTCTTTTAGCCAAGTCTTTCAGACCTCTGCTATTCCAAAAGATTCCTCTCATATTTCGTCATGAATTTTTTTAGAAGTACGGATCCTAGCACTCCGGCGCACCGCCGAAGCAGGGTTAACCTTCCGCTTCCTTGCGTTTAGGTTTGTTTTGATCCTCCACCCGGTCCTCACAACCGGGCTCCATGGATCTAACTACTTCAGCCTCGAAAGTGTCATCCTCTTCCTCTGACTCAGGCAGGGATGGTGCAAGAGCAGCACAAAAATTATCAAGCACCCTGACTCCCCACGCATCTATATCGGAGTCATTCATGGGTTTGACCGCTGCTAAGTTGCGAATCATATCTAAAGCGCGTTCCGCTTCCAAATCGAGAATATCATTTACAGAATTAGAGATTTCACTATCATTACTACCTAGTGAAACTCCTAATTGGTTTGCATTATTAATAATCTCATTATTAGAAAAATGCAAAATGGAATTAGAGGTGTTGACCTCAATGTCACGAAGCTTGGCCGCCTTCATGGCGCACCGCTACTGCATGTCGTCAACCTCCGAATGATCCTGGAGGCGGCAGCTCACCCGTCGCCCCTCAGATACCGGATCCGGAATCCCTCCAAAAGCGATGACCTCCTCCCGAGTGGCCCCGCTCGATATAAGGCCTCCAGCCTCACCCCCAGCACACTGCGAGGCTACACCCCTCGAAGAAGCTGCAGGGTTTACCATAAGCAGCGGACGGGAGGTCCAAGACCCCGTCGACGTCGGCCTCGAACTGACGCCCAGGGATGCAGGCGTGCAGGGGTAGGGGAGTGCGCGGGCCGCCTGCCAGTACTCCCCGCCCACCCCGGCCGGCCTCGAGCCGTCGCCCTGGGACGCAGGCGCGCAGGGGGAGGGGAGTGCGTGGGCCGCCTGCCCATACTCCCCGCCCGCCCCGGCCCTCTGGCAAGAGGGAGTCGCATGTGCCATAGATGGTGCGGCCACCCTAGCCACTGGAGGAGAAGAAGGAGCCGAGGCCACCTGCCCCGGACCCTCTCCCCTAGGCACAACTGCTGTCGTTGGCTCCGTCGCCCAGGATGAGACAATGGTCAGAGCGGGAGAAAGAGGGGCCACCTGCCCAAGCTCCTCCGTCGACCGAGGTCATCACCGAGACAAGCACCTCCAAGCCCCCGATCACCGGACCATCAGTAGTATCAAAGTCCAGGGTAGGTAGTGTGCGCTCAAACACGTCATCGGACTCCATCCGGTCACTCCAGAGTCTGGGAGGAGCAGAAGCAGGCTCAAACGACCCAAATCTCAGAGTGTTCATTGGCACCGAAGTGGATGGTGCCGTCCCGTCCCCGGACGTCTGAGACACGGACCCCGAACCTTTGGACAACTCTCGTCCAACATCATCCACTCGCGCCTCCTTAGCACCTGAATTATCATCTCCCTCGTGCATGTCTACGTCAGTCCCATTGATAGCCTCAGCGAAAAGAGCGGTATCCTCAAACTCAATCTCGGGGTTGAATACTTCGCCCCAATATGTCCACTTAACCACATCAGGCACGAACTCAATATCCAAAATACTCACCAGCAGTCGGGCCACCCCGTGAGCTCAGGTAAAGGCCATATCCACTCTCTCAGTTTTCCCAACCAAGATACCCAAGCTAGCAACGACCCAAGCATCCTGCATCGGCTTCGAGGGAGCCCCGGAAAAATGTAACCAGACCTGAGTAAGAGGCTTGCCCTGTGGCTCAACCTTCTTCCACTCATGAAACTCCAGGATGCAATCTGTGCCAGACACTCTGTATAGACCGAAACTCAGAAGTCTCTGCAAATCCTCCACCGAAGGGAAGTCAACCTTATACATGTTGGCCTCGAGACTGACAAGCTCCCATTGAAAGTCACTTGGAGCTAACTCCTTAAGCCTCTGCACAATCTGAGTCTCAGAGACATCACTTTTGGTAACTTTCACAATCCTAGTGGTCAAGCTCTGGGTCTCCTCTGGGATCTCCCTTGCACTAGGAGACTCAAAGAACATCAACTCAGCACAATACACTCCATAAATGGTAATAGTCGGCATCTGATCACGCAAAATCGGGCATTCCCCCGTATCATGTGCTGGCTTGAGGCAGGTATCACAAAGCTCAGTCACGCATTCCGCAATAAAATCGCCCTTCTCGCCACAACGATAGCACAACATCGTCTCCTTCTTGCGAGCCCACTTGGACCCTCTATCAGAGTCTGCCTTGTCTGCAGCCTCAACCGAACCCGTCGCTGTGGTCCCAGTCCCAGGTATCTCAGCCGTAGCTAGCGCAGTCACCACCTCCATAGCCTGACCGGACAGCGTCGGCGTCTGACCGGGATCGGCCCCCTCCGCGGAGTCTGTCCGCTCAACGACGACAGACGGAGGAGGCTGACGGTGCCGATATCGGCCACCTCGACCGCCACGATTACCGCGGTATCCACCTCGCTGCCGGTAGTCTGGGCCAGATGCCCCCTCAACAAAGCCACCCGGAGGGCCGTAAAAAGGTCTCTCGCCTGATCCATCACTCTGCCAAGCATAGCCACGACCGCCGCCTGTCGACGATGATCCACGATGTTGACCATCTCCATAAGCATTGTAGCCGTCATCACCCCATTGTCCCCGAGGCGGACCATTAGCAGCACTATTTGTCGGACCACGAGCCACACCCGCACCTCCATCCCCCACGTTACCATGCTGAGGCGGTACATGAGGGTTCACCGGCCCCGGCCGTTTTTGCGGCGGCCTAGTGACGTAATGAGGTGGTGGTGCGGCCCGGGGCTGATGCCCAAGCGACTGAGCATGGGCGCCCGTGACAGCACTCGCAGGTGGCGGCGGCCTCGGCCCTTGAGCAACTGAGCCCCGGCCCGCGACTGGCATAGCGGCCAACCCCTGCACCAGCGGACCTTGAGCAACAGCACCCCGACCCGCGGCGGCCACGGCGGCCGGACCCTGCGTCGGCGGTCTAGTCCCGACGTGCCCGCCACCGCAACCCGCAGCAGCCGGAACGGCACCGGCGGCCGCCGGAGGTCGAGCTCCCGACGGAAGGACGGCACCACGGCCAGCCCCCGTAGCCGGCGGCGCAGCACCGCCACGACCCGCACCAGGAACCAGGGCCTTCTTCCCCGATGGAGCAGCCCCACGGCCTGCCATGGCCGCAAGGGGAGGAACCCGTCACGCTCTCCCAGGACCGCACGAGGGGAAGCCCGGCCGAGCGTCACGACGGGAAACCCTAGTGGGGAACGAGGACGAAGGAGACGACGAGCGATCAATCGATCGGGTGCATGTGACGGCGCAGTCGGTATAGGTGGCATCCGGTTTAGCCTGGGCCTCATACCCAGCTAACCCCGGCCCACTCCGATACGACCCGCACCCGCTTTGCACCGGCCCAACCCAGCCCAAAGCGGATTTAAACTTCGGTGCCGCCTTGGGGGGCGGCGGTACTGACTTGGGCGGCGGCCCGGAACTCCGTCCGGCCATCGCAACCACTCCCGCAGCTGCCGGACGAATCCGTCTCGCACGCCCTTGGGTGAGCTACGGGAATCCCGGAACGGCAATCCGGCGAACCCTAGCTATTGGTGGTGAACGACCAGGCGAGCAAACGAGACGAAGAGATGGCGGCTCGCACGTCACGATGCCCTCATGCACGTCGATCTCAATGGCCTCCCTCGGTTTGGCTTCCTGAGTAGCCCCCTGGGCCTCATACCCAGTCCTAGCGAGGTCCAACTCCGAGACACCAGAAGACGGCCCATCAAGGCCCAACAACATGTTCAAACGCTCCTGGCGCACCTCCCTGATCTGGCGAGGCATGCCGCTCGCCGACGGCGTCCTCCCGATCGCCGGCGCCCCCTTTTTCTTTTTGCGCCTTGTGACCTTCGTCCATACTTCCGGCGGGAAAAAAAATCTGATACAGTAACAACCGACGAACTCACCTTCGGAAGAGGCCCGATCCACGGCTTCACCTTCGGCGGCAGCAATGGAAGTCTGGGGCCAAAATCCCTATCCTTCTTGCGCCTGCCTCCTGTCTTCGAATGAGGCGAGATGACATGCGTTGTTGACGCCGGCCGCGCCGGGCACTCCTACTTCGCTTCGCTCTCGTCCACGAGCGTCACCTCATCATCCTCATCAGCCAACACCCAAAAGCGCCCCCGAACCGCGGCTTCAAGGGATTTGGATCCTCCGTGACATCGACCATGTCAATGTGATCAAGTACCTCCGGTTCCTCCTGCAAACGCGAATGAACGGTAACATCAAAAATATCAATGAGCAACCGCGTACCTTCGTTAATCTTCTCATCAGCGCTGAGGTAATCCCCTCCAAGAATGTCACCATCCAGATCGCGCACCACCGTCCACCTCGATGGGTAATACGTGTAGAGAACTCCCTCCGATCTGCACCCGACAGCCCGGACATGTTCGAAGAAATTTTTCCATTTGGCCGGATGGAGAAACCCCCCATCTCCGCCGCAGTCTGCGGATCCGGCGATCCGCCGGCCTCCGGTGACCGTCACCGACACGTAAGTATATACTGTGGGTTTCGTATGTCCTCGCTCGAAAATGGAACATGGACCGTGATCGTGAGATTATCGATGGGGCCGGCCGGGCAGCGCGTCAATTAATTATTACTCCCTCGAGACGCCATTGTCACTGCCTCCACGGAGACGGAGCAAACAGGAAAACGATCCATCGATCCAGCACCAGCGGCATCGAGCTTAGTAATTTCTACTCCGGCCCTGCTTCTGGAACGACAGTGCAACTCCACCCGTCGCCGGCCAGCCGCTGTCAGTCAGTCAGGTTGACAGATAGACGGACAGCAGCGACCCGATTTTTTACCACATTTGCATCGCTTCGATTTGACTAGGTCCAAGCGATGTCTGGGGCGTGCCGAGTCCATCCATCGATCGATCTCTGTATCTGGACGCGCACCTGCACAGCAGACGGGACGTTCTTTTGCCCCCATGCACTCGTATCAGATGGAACGTGAAAGTCGGCACGGGCAGGCGGGTCGTCAGGTGATCGGCGAGATTAAGTGGCCGGTGATTACTTGGCGCTCAGTTAGCTCGAGCATGACCTGACGGGCAGTAACCTGATCGGCGAGGCTTTTCGTAATCGAAGCGCATTATTAGTATACTGTCGTGACGCGATTCTTAATTGTCCCCGGCCGCATTGATGGGCTACCGTTGGGTGCTTAATTAGCACTGTGGATCTAAGAGGTGCTTGGATTCAAGGGACTTATTTCAGGGGGTGTTTGGTTCAGGGACTTTTTAGTCCCAGAGATTAAAAAAGTCTCTCGGAACCAAACGGGAGGGACTTTTTCTACAAGGACTAGAAAAAAACTCTACTAGAGAGTCTTTTTTGATTAGTCCCTAGGACTAGAAAAAGTCCTAGGACTTCTGAACCAAACACCCCCCAGTCTGACTAAAAATTGTCTCTTTAAGAGGCTAAAGTTCCAAGCACCCCTGACTAAAGAGGGGCTAAAACTAATGTTGAGACTAAAATTTTTTAGTCAGGGGTACCCGTACTAAAATGTGGATTAGTCCTCTTTCTCCTCATTTAACTCCTCTCTTTTAACATATGCGAGTTCTGGATTGGAGGGTTTGGAAGATAATAAATGCTCATTAACTTGATTTTAGTCTCTTTAGTATTTTGATCTAAGCATGGGTGAGGCTAGGAAATTTTAGTCCCACTACTTTTAGTCATGAGAATAAAACGTATCCAAGCACCCTCTTAATCTACAGTGTGAACTGTGGAGCTCTCCGAGAGGAAAGAAGCGCTTCCTTGTTGTGGATGAAAGTCACGTCCCCAACTTACCCCACACACCTTATCTCTCTGACACAGTGCCCCGGCCTCTCCCTCCCCTGCGCGAGAGCGCGCGCTCTAATTTTATCCCGCCGCGCGCACTCTCGCGTTGCTTCGAGCCTACTTGATCGCTGCCTCACCTCACTCCCTCTCCCTCGCCGAGTGAGCTTGCGGTTCTTGTCACGCACGCTTCCCACATATATACCCCACCATATATACCCACTAGGCAGCCATCATTAGTAGAAAACGGAGCTTCATTACCGGTTCGTAAGGCCCTTTAGTGCCGGTCTCTGCAACCGGCACTAAAGGGTGGAGACAAAAGGCCCCCCTAGTGCCGGTTCAACACGAACAACCACTAAAGGCCCACCACGTGGCGCGAGCCCGCGCTGTGGTATGGGGAACCTTTAATACCGGTTGGTAACACCAACCGGTACTAAAAGATTTTTTTAAATTTTTTTGAAAAAAAGTTACAATTTTTAATTTTCAAAAGTCTCTAATCACCCCTCATAACTGCTCAAGTGTGGACCACTCATTCTAAATCATCAAACTTCCCGGCCGGCCACCCATCCTCTCACTACTCCAGTCTGAGCATGCTTAACTTCCAAGTTCTATTCCCCCTAGTTTCCAAGTTTGCACTTGTTGTTTTCATGACAATAGTAAGCTGTCAATCCTATTAACCCTCAGGAGTTTAGCTTGAGCATTAGGTCACACATTTCACCGTTTGACTTTGAAACTATTATTCTAAAAAACAATAATTATTTAATAACACTATTATTTCTTGAATAAGTAGTTTGACCATAGTTTGACCATAATTTGACCTGATTTGACCAAAATTCAAAAAACTGAAATAATTATTTAGTAACACTAATATTCTTGAACAATTATTTACTAACACTAATATTTCTTGAATAAGTAGTTTGACCAAAATTTTAAAAACTGAAATTTAAGCATATCTTTTTTTTCCTTTTTGGAATTTGAGAATTCTAAAAATTTGCAAAACGGCCTACGGCCGTCAAAATCGGATGCGCCTTTTCGTGCTGAACATTTTGATATATTATACGTTTTTTTCGACATCATATGCAAAAGATATAGTCGTTTTACTTTTTGATCACACTTTTTTGCAAAACATGTCCAAATTTAAGTTCTTAAATTTTCCTAACTAGTAGATGTAGTAACATAACTACATCTCGAAGGATTTTAATTTTTGAAGTTTTTATCATTTTCTTTTGTTTTTTTCAAAACTGAAATGGCGATACACGCGGGGGTGGTGTTTGAAAATTGCCCTATAGTGCCGGTTTCTGTCTCCAATCGAGACTATAGGTTAAGACCCCTTTAGTGCCGGTTTGTGACACAAACCGAGACTATAGGTTAGACCTTTACTCCCGGTTTGTGTCACAAACCGACACTAAAGGGGCTCATGGGGCCCCGGCCTGACGCCCGCCTGCCACCACCCCTTTAGTACCGGTTCGTGGCACGAACCGGTACTAAAGGTTCAACACGAACCGGCACTAATGCATAGCCATTCAAACCAGCACTAATACATAGCCATTCAGTTACAAACCAGGACTAATGTGCTTCACAATAGTTCCTTTTTGTACTAGTGCATCGATCCGGGAGGAAGCAAACCGTCGGCGGTCGATACCGATCGGCGGTCGCCATTCCCTCCATCCATCCGCGTTGCCTTGCTCGTCGTCGGCGTAGCTAGCTACGAAGCCAGCAGCTGCCGTAGAGGAGCTAATAGAATGGGACGTCCGTCGTCCGGCGGCGCGGGGCAGCCCAAGCTCCGCAAGGGGCTCTGGTCGCCCGAGGAGGACGAGAAGCTCTACAACCACATCATCCGGCACGTCGTCGGCTGCTGGAGCTCCGTCCCCAGGCTGGCCGGGCTGAACCTCTGCGGCAAGAGCTGCCGCCTCCGGTGGATCAACTACCTCCGCCCCGACCTCAAGCGCGGCTGCTTCTTGCAGCAGGAGGAGGACCACATCGTCGCGCTCCACCACATCCTCGGCAACAGGTCAGTCCGCCCGCGCAATGCATTCCGTTCGTGTTATTTTCGCACTGCGGAGATCGAACGACTTAGCGGAAAGATTTTGGACGATATGTTGATGCGTGTCGTGTCGTGTCGTGTGTGCGTGCGTGCAGATGGTCACAGATCGCGTCGCACCTGCCGGGCCGGACGGACAACGAGATCAAGAACTTCTGGAACAGCTGCATCAAGAAGAAGGTCCGGCAGGAGGGCCTCGACCCCGCCACGCACAAACGGACAAACCCATGGCCGCCGCCGACACGGCCACGGCGGCATTGTCCGACGCGGAAGAGGAGGAGCGCAAGCCCCTTGCCGCGGCGGCCGGCGGCAGCATCGCTCCGAGGCAGCCGGCGGTGTTCGACCCGTTCCCGGTGTGCGCCGACGGCCTCGGCGCGGCGAACGCTGCGGCATTGTACGGCCAGTTCTGCGGTGGAAAGGAGGGCGCGGACTTCGAAGACGCCGGGTTCTGCGCCGCGGACGACAGCTGCGTGTTGGACGTCCCGGAGAACCTGGGCTACGGGGAGAGCTCCAGCAACAGCAGCAACCGGAACTACGGCGGTGAGGTGGGCAGCATGCTCGACGGCGAGGTGGGAAGCGTGCTCGATGGCGAGGTGCTACACTGGGCCAAGGCGGAGCTGGCCTTCGCGGATATGGAGTATGAGTTCTCGCTGCCCTGCCAAGAGCAGAGCCTCCTCCCAAATTTCGAGTTCAACATGGAACACTACTTCTGATTTTTTTTTTGCCCTTTTTCATTTCTAAAATATAGTTTCTTTCTTTCTCCATCCATTTTTTAAGAGACAGGGATCACACCATAAAATCGCAAGTTAGTGCTACTTCAGGTCATCTATAGCATCATTTCCAATTTTATAGGCGAGTTAGTTTACTTCATCTTGCATGTGAACAAATTAGCTATACTTTCAGTTAACTGTATTTTACTAGTAAGCATGCTTGACTAAAATATATATTCCATTATGAAATGTAGTAATTCTATTATAACGTAAACCTACTTTCTGTGAAGCTGAAATCTAATGCAAAGAGCATATAATTTCTAAGTCCTTAAAATGACAGAAAAATATCATGCTTTATGAATACATGCCCAAGTCCATTGCGTAACAACTATCAAATATCGTTAACTAATTGATACAAATTCATCCCATGAAGAAAATTAAATTGTGGCCAAGTATATTTGGACTATGCACCCCCCTGGGTACTGCATCTTGGCAACTTACACAGATGTACACACTTCTAGCGCAGTTGCCCATCATAGCCAACAAACCAAACCTCGCGAATTGGGGTAATATATTGACCCTCGATTACTTTTGTGCATGAACATGGATTCTATCAAGATTTATATTAGATTCATGACAATTTTTTTTGGAAATGTCTTTCATGGTTCTGTGCTTCTGTGCCCTCTCAAGTCCCTAGCAATTCCTGAAAGCTTGCTTCGGAGGATAGGCACGATTTCCCTTAGTTTCCGTGAAATATTTCTTGTTTTATTTGGAACGCCAATAACTGGCGCCGTACGTCAGCTCTGGAGTTATCCCGACAAAAGTTGCGGCTAAAAGTAAATACGTCTCTGAGCCAACAGTTGGGACAAAAAAAGCCCATTTTTAGGTGACGCACCATCAAATTGAAAATACTCGTATTTGGATCTTATTTTAATAGTTGAACAAAAAAGCCATGATATACATAATAAAAAAGCCTTTATGTTCAAATTGATTAGGTATTGTACATCCAAAAAATGAATAAAGAATTTGACATGGTAAAAATTTAGAAGAAAATATATAAACTACCACATCTCTAGGATTTCAAATATAACATACAGCTAAAACACAAAGATAAAGATATAAGTATAGCAAAACTCCTAGTTACCATGTGAACAAAATAGTATTTTTAACTTAAATGCCATCAAATAAAATCATACGTCTCAGATTTCTGTATTACCTAAGAAACGGCGTATAAAAATTGCCGGCATACACTTAAAAACATGTATATTAACTTGTCGTGGTTCTATATTTTGAGTTGCAATGACAAAAAAATTAGTTGCCATGGCAACAAGTTTTTAGTTTTACGATGAAACTGATTCAAAATTGAAAATATATAAAAAAAACTAGGGAAATTACCATGGCCAATAAAAATGCCCTGATCCAAATATTAAAATTATTATGCTCTATATTTATTTTTCATAAAAAATATCAAATAAGAAAATTGTCATGACTGAGATAATAAATATGCCATGCCACTAATAATAAATATGCCTTGATCCTAATATTAAAAATTACCATGCTCTATATTTTCTTCGTCATAACAAAAAATTGAAGGAAATATGCCGTAGAGGCAATAATAAAGTTGTTATTTATATGTCCTTATATCATGATAAATGTTTATTATTCATGATAGAATTGTATTAACCGTAAACTTAGTACATGTGTGAATACATAGACAAAACAGAGTGTCCGTAGTATGCCTCTACTTGACTAGATCGTTAATCAAAGATGGTTAAGTTTCCTAACCATAGACATGTGTTGTCATTTGATGAACGGGATCACATCATTAGAGAATGATGTGATGGACAAGACCCATCCGTTAGTTAAGCATTATGATCGTTTAGTTTTATTGCTATTGCTTTCTTCATGACTTATACATATTCCTCTGGCTATGAGATTATACAACTCCCAAATACCGGAGGAACACTTTGCGTGCTATCAACCATCACAACATAACTGGGTGATTATAAAGATGCTCTACAGGTGTCTCCGAAGGTGTTTGTTGAGTTGGCATAGATCGAGATTAGGATTTGTCACTCCGAGTATCGGAGAGGTATCTCTGGGCCCTCTCGGTAATGCACATCACTATAAGCCTTGCAAGCAATGTGACGGGATGATGCATTACGGAACGAGTAAAGAGACTTGTCGGTAACGAGATTGAACTAGGTATGATGATACCGAAGATCGAATCTCGGTCAAGTAACATACGATGACAAAGGGAATTACGTATATTGTCATTGCGGTACGACCGATAAAGATCTTCGTAGAATATGTAGAAACCAATATGAGCATCCAGGTTCCGCTGTTGGTTATTGACCGGAGAGGTGTCTCGGTCATGTCTACATAGTTCTCGAACCCGTAGGGTCCGCACGCTTAACGTTCGATGACGATTTGTATTATGAGCTATGTGTTAGGTGACCGAAGTTTGTTCGGAGTCCCGGATGAGATCACGGACATGACGAGGAGTCTCGAAATAGTCGAGAGGTAAAGATTCATACATTGGAAGGTTGTATTCGGACATCGGAATGGTTCTGAGTGATTCGGGTATTTTTTCGAAGTACCGAGGGGTTACCGGAACCCCCCGAGGGAAATCATGGGCCTCATGGGCCATGGGAGAGAAGAGGGGACAGCCCACAAGGGGGAGGCGCACCCCCCCCAAGGGGAGTCTGAACAGGAAGGGGAGGGGGCGCGGCCCCCCTTTCCCTCTTCCTCTTTTCTCCTTCCCTCTTTCCCCCTCCGTTGGAAGGAAAAGGGGGGGGGGTGAATCCTACTTGGACTAGGAGTCCAAGTAGGAATCCCCCCATGGCGCGCCCCTCCTGGCCGCCGGCCTCCTCCTTCCCTCCTTTATATACGGGGCCCGGGGGGGCACCCCAAAGGCACACCAAGAATTCTCTTAGCCGTGTGCGGTGCCCCCTTCCACAGTTTACTCCTTCGGTCATAGTGTCGTAGTGCTTAGGCGCAGCCCTGCGCGGATCACATCACCTTCAACGTCACCACGCCGTCGTGCTGATGGAACTCTCCCACGACCCTCTATTGGATCAATAGTTTGAGGGACGTCATCGAGCTGAACGTGTGCTGAACACGGAGGTGCCGTACGTTTGGTACTTGGATCGGTTGGATCGTGAAGACGTTCGACTACATCAACCGCGTTAACATAACACTTCCGCTTTCGGTCTACGAGGGTACGTGGACACACTCTCCCCTCTCGTTGCTATGCATCTCCTAGATAGATCTTGCGTGATCGTAGGAATTTTTTTGAAATTGCATGCTATGTTCCCCAACAGTGGCATCCGAGCCAGGTCTATGCGTAGATGATATGCACGAGTAGAACACAAAGAGTTGTGGGCGATAATAGTCATACTGCTTACCACCAACGTCTTACTTTGATTCGGCGGTATTGTTGGATGAAGCGGCCCAGACCGATATTACATGACCGCGTTCATGAGACTGGTTCTACCGACGTGCTTTGCACATAGGTGGCTGGCGGGTGTTTGTTTCTCCAACTTTAGTTGAATCGAGTTTGACTACGGCTGGTCCTTGTTGAAGGTTAAAACAACACAGTTGACGAAAAATCATTTTGGTTTTGATGTGTAGGTAATAACGGTTCTTGCTAGAAGCCCGTAGCAGCCACGTAAAACTTGCAACAACAAAGTAGAGGACGTCTAACTTGTTTTTGCAGGGCCTGTTGTGATGTGATATGGTCAAGACGTGATGAGATATAAATTGTTGTATGAGATGATCATGTTTTGTACAAGTTATCGGCAACTGGCAGGAGCCTTATGGCTATTGTTTGTTTGTATGAAATGCAATCTCCATGTAATTGCTTTACTTTATCACTAAGCGGTAGCGATAGTAGTAGTAGCAATAGTTGGCAATACGAGAACGACGCTACGATGGAGATCAAGGTGTCAAGCCGGTAACGATGGAGATCATGACGGTGCTTTGGAGATGGAGATCAAAGGCACAAGATGATGATGGCCATATCATGTCACATATTTTGATTGCATGTGATGTTTATCTTTTATACATCTTATTTAGCTTAGTACGGCGGTAGCATTATAAGATGACCCCTCACTAAATTTCAAGGTATAAGTGTTCTCCCTGAGTATGCACCTTTGCTACAGTTCGTCGTGCCGAGACACCACATGATGATCGGGTGTGATAAGCTCTACGTTCACATATAACGGGTGCAAGACAGTTTTGCACATGCAGAATACTCGGGTGAAACTTGACGAGCCTAGCATATGCGGATATGGCCTCGGAACATTGAGATCGAAAGGTCGAACGTGAATCATATAGTAGATATGATCAACATAGAGATGTTCACCATTGAAAACTACTCCATCTCACGTGATGATCGGACATGGTTTAGTTGATATGGATCACGTGATCATTTAGATGACTAGAGGGATGTCTATCTAAGTGGGAGTTCTTAAGTAATATGATTAATTAAACTTTAATCTATCATGAACTTAGTACCTGATAGTTTTTGCATATCTATGTTGTTGTAGATCAATGGCCCGTGCTACCGTTCCTTTGAATTTTAATGCGTTCCTAGAGAAAGCTAAATTGAAAGATGATGGTAACAACTACACCGACTGGGTCCATAACTTGAGGATTATCATCATTGCTGCACAGAAAAATTACGTCCTGGAAGCACTGCTAGGTGCAAGACCCGCTGCAGGAGCAACTGCGGACGTTATGAACGTCTGGCAGAGCAAAGCTGATGACCACTCGATAGTTCAGTGTGCCATGCCTTACAGCTTAGAATCGGGACTTCAAAGACGTTTTGAACGTCATGGAGCATATGAGATGTTCCAAGAGTTGAAGTTAATATTCCAAGCAAATGCCCGAGTTGAGAGATTTGAAGTCTCCAACAAGTTCTGTAGCTGCAAAATGGAGGATAATAGTTCTGTCAGTGAACACATACTCAGAATGTCTGAGTACCATAACCACTTGACTCAGCTGGGAGTTAATCTTCCTGATGATAGTGTCATTGACAGAGTTCTTCAATCACTACCACCAAGCTATAAAGGCTTCATGATGAACTATAATATGCAAGGGATGGAAAAGACAATTCCCGAGATCTTCGCAATGCTAAAGGCTGCGGAGGTAGAAATCAAGAAGGAGCATCAAGTATTGATGGTTAACAAGACCACTAGTTTCAAGAAAAAGGGCAAAGGGAAGAAGGGGAACTTCAAGAAGAATAGCAAGTAAGCTGCTGCTCAAGGAAAGAAGCCCAAGTCTGGACCTAAGCCTCAGACTGAGTGCTTCTACTGCAAAGGGACTGGTCACTGGAAGCGGAACTGCCCCAAGTATTTGGAGGATAAGAAGGATGGCAAAGTGAAAGGTATATTTGATATACATGTTATTGATGTGTACCTTACTGATGCTCGTAGTAGTGCCTGGGTATTTGATACTGGTTCTGTTGCTCATATTTGCAACTCGAAACAGGGGCTACGGATTAAACGAACATTGGCTAAGGATGAGGTGACGATGCGCATGGGAAATGGTGCCAATGTCGATGTGATCGCCGTCGGCACGCTACCTCTATATCTACCGCCGGGATTAGTTTTAGACCTGAATAATTGTTATTTGGTGCCAGCGTTGAGCATGAACATTATATCTGGATCTTATTTGATGCGAGACGGTTATTCATTTAAATCAGAGAATAATAGTTGCTCTATTTATATGAGTAATATCTTTTATGGTCATGCACCCCTGATGAGTGGTCTATTTTTATTGAATCTTGATCGTAGTGATACACATATTCATAATATTGAAGCCAAAAGATGCAAAGTTAATAATGATAGTGTAATTTATTTGTGGCACTGCCGTTTAGGTCATATTGGTATAAAGTGCATGAAGAAACTCCATGCTGATTGGCTTTTGGAATCACTTGATTATGAATCACTTGATGCTTGCGAACCATGCCTCATGGGCGAGATGACTAAAACTCCGTTCTCCGGAACAATGGAGCGAGCCACTGACTTATTAGAAATAATACATAATGATGTATGCGGTCCAATGAGTGTTGAGGCTCGCGGCGGGTATCGTTATTTTCTGACCTTCACAGATGATTTGAGCAGATATGGGTATATCTACTTAACAATACATAAGTCTAAAACATTTGAAAAGTTCAAAGAATTTCAGAGTGAAGTGGAAAATCATCATAACAAGAAAATGAAGTTTCTACGATCTGATCGTGGAGGTGAATATTTGAGTTATGAGTTTGGTCTTCATTTGAAACAATGTGGAATAGTTTTGAAACTCACGCCACCTGGAACATCACAGCGTAATGCTGTGTCCGAACGTCGTAACCGTACTTTATTACATATGGTGTGATCTATGATGTCTCTTACCGATTTACCGCTATCATTTTGGGGTTATGCTTTAGAGACGGCTGCATTCACGTTAAATAGGGCACCATCCAAATCCGTTGAGACGACACCATATGAACTGTGGTTTAGCAAGAAACCTAAGCTGTCGTTTCTTAAAGTTTGGGGAGGCGACGCTTATGTGAAAAAGCTTCAACCGGATAAGCTTGAACCCAAATCGGAGAAATGTGTCTTCATAGGATACCCAAAGGAAACTGTTGGGTACACCTTCTATCACAGATCCGAAGGCAAGATATTCGTTGCTAAAAATGGATCCTTTCTAGAGAAGGAGTTTCTCTCAAAAGAAGTGAGTGGGAGGAAAGTAGAACTTGATGAGGTAATTGTACCTTCTCCCGAATTGGAAAGTAGTTCATCACAGAAAACAGTTCCAGTGATTCCTACACCAATTAGTGAGGAAGCTAATGATGATGATCATGAAACTTCAAATCAAGTTACTACCGAACCTCGTAGGTCAACCAGAGTACGTTCCGCGCCAGAGTGGTACGGTAATCCTGTTCTGGAAGTCATGTTACTAGACCATGATGAACCTATGAACTATGAGGAAGCGATGATGAGCCCAGATTCCGTGAAATGGCTTGAGGCCATGGAATCTGAGATGGGATCCATGTATGAGAATAAAGTGAGGACTTTGGTTGACTGTCCCGATGATCGGCAAGCGATAGAGAACAAATGGATCTTCAAGAAGAAGACTGACGCTGACGGTAATGTTACTGTCTACAAAGCTCGACTTGTTGCGAAAGGTTTTCGACAAGTTCAAGGGGTTGACTACGATGAGACCTTCTCAGCCGTAGCGATGCTTAAGTCTGTCCGAATCATGTTAGCAATTGTTGATGACGACATGTACCTAGGGTAGGGCAATAGACCTGATCTAAGTACCCTACCCAAGGACACTGCCCTACAATCAAAGGCATTCAAAAGACAGCAGATTCAACCGACTGAAATCACTACATAGTCCAATCCACTCGACTGAGAGTCCCACTCGGACAACCCAATTCCATTCGACAAGAGTGCGCTCACTCGACCATATAAGAATCCACTCGGAGGTCAGAAGGCCTAAGGTCACCCTGAATGACAACGGTCGGGCCTTCACTCCGTAGGCTTAATGGTAATTTACGTAACTTTAATGCTGGCATTACCAGTAATGTTCCTATCTTTATGTACATTGAACTCTGTGTAACTTAGGGCCGGAGGGGTCTGGCGAACTCTATATAAGCCACCCCCCTCCTCAGGCACAACGGTTCGCACCCCCTGTAATCCACACATATAATTCAATCGACTGAGCTCCCGAGCACCGAGACGTAGGGCTGTTACTTCCCCTGTGAAGGGCCTGAACTCGTAAATCTTGTGTGTACAACTTCACCATAGCTACGATCTTGCCTCCTTATACCTACCCCCCATTCTGCTGTCATTCTTAGAACCACGACAGTTGGCGCCCACCATGGGGCAGGTGTCTTAGCGACTTTCTAGTGAGGTTGCGATTTTTCCGATTCCCATCGTCATGGTTTCCGGCGGTGGATTGGCTGAGGGCCGCGAGATCCGTCTCGGCGCGCACGTCTTCGTCGTCGACGACTCAGCCTGGCTCCAGGAGGCTCCCCTCGACGTCGAGACACTCACCGTCTGTGGGGCGACGCACTTTCGCGCGTGCGTTCGCGGCGTCCTTCTGCGGCAGCTGTCGACCCAGTATCGGTCGGCTGCCGCAGTCTCTTCGCTCCCTGATACGTCTCCATCGTATCTACTTTTCCAAAAAAAATTGCCCTTGCTTTGGACTATAAGTTGCATGATTTGAATGGAACTAACCCGGACTGACGTTGCTTTCAGCAGAATTGCCATGGTGTTATTTTTGTGCAGTAATAAAAGTTCTCGGAATGACCTGAAAATCAACGGAGAATTATTTTGGAATTTATAAAAAATATTGTCGAAAGAATCAAGGCCAGGGGGCCCACACCCTGTCCATGAGGGTGGGAGGCGCGCCTGGCCCCCTGGGCGCGCCCCCCTGCCTCGTGGGCCCTCTGGAGCTCTACCGACCTCAACTCCAACTCCATATATTCACGTTCGGGGAGAAAAAAATCAGAGAGAAGGATTCATCACGTTTTACGATGTGGAGCCGCCGCCAAGCCCTAATATCTCTCGGGAGGGCTGATCTGGAGTCCGTTTGGGGCTCCGGAGAGGGGAATTCGTCGCCGTCGTCATCATCAACCATCCTCCATCACTAATTTCATGATGCTCACCCCCGTGCGTGAGTAATTCCATCGTAGGCTTACTGGACGGTGATGGGTTGGATGAGATTTATCATGTAATCGAGTTTAGTTTTGTTAGGGTTTGATCCCTAGTGTCCACTATGTTCTGAGATTGATGTTGCTATGACTTTGCTATGCTTAATGCATGTCACTAGGGCCCGAGTGCCATGATTTCAGATCTGAACCTATTATGTTTTCATGAATATATGTGAGTCCTTGATCCTATCTTGCAAGTCTATAGTCACCTACTATGTGTTATGATCGAGCAACCCCGAAGTGACAATAATCGGGACCACTCCCGGTGATGACCGTAGTTTGAGGAGTTCATGTATTCACTATGTGTTAATGCTTTGGTCCGGTACTCTATTAAAAGGAGGCCTTAATATCCCTTAGTTTCCAATAGGACCCCGCTTCCACGGGAGGGTAGGACAAAAGATGTCATGCAAGTTCTTTTCCATAAGCACGTATGACTATATTCGGAATACATGCCTACATTACATTGATGAACTGGAGCTAGTTATGTGTCACCCTATGTTATAACTATTGCATGAATAATCGCATCCAACATAATCATCCATCACCGATCCAATGCCTACGAGCTTTTCACATATTGCTCTTTGCTTAGTTACTTTACCGTTGCCACTGTTACAATTACTACAAAACTACTACTGTTACTTTTGCCACCGTTACCATTACTTCCATACTACTTTGCTACTAAACACTTTGCTGCAGATATTAAGTTATCCAGGTGTGGTTGAATTGGCAACTCAGCTGCTAATACTTGAGAATATTCTTTGGCTCCCCTTGTGTCGAATCAATAAATTTGGGTTGAATACTCTACCCTCGAAAACTGTTGTGACCCCCTATACGTGTGGGTTATCACTCCCGGTTGTTCGCCGCTGTAAGCGATCCGGTCGCTCGCGGCTTCAGCGGTGGGTAAAACATGCGGTGGCACGCCAGTCGGCTACCCCCCAAGTCGCGGCAATCGAGCCCGACGAATCACTCTACGGCATGTTCGATCTGTCGATTGGCTCCATCGAGACCTTATCCGAGTGCGACATCAGCGATCCTGCGGCAGAAGTCTTGATGGTCGACACGCCGCGCAGCCCGCCTGGTTTCCGCCGCAACGATGGCGGCGGCGATCCGTCGCGCGTTCATGAAGAGTACCACCCTGAAACCCTTTCTTCACAGCAGAGGGAGGAGCTTCACCGCCGCAACATGGAGGCGCTGCACACGCCCATCGTTGGGGAGACCTCTGAGGCTCGGGCCTTGGAGGAGGCGCGCCTGGCCAATTTGGCTGAGCGCACTCGACCAGAGAACCTTCAGCATGCACTCCACGAGCGTGCTCGACAGTGGATCCCTGAGTCCAGTCGACGGCAGCAACTTTTCCCGCCTCATCCTCAGGTATACCATGCTCCAATTCAGAATCTCACAACTGCGGCCATATAGCAGAGTCTATTCAGCCTTCCCAGCCGGAGGCTGGTAGGGGTTTGATGCAGATCCGGGCTTTACTCCGAGCAGCAGGAGAGCAGAATACAGCGGTATCTCAGTCTCGCAACAGAATCCACATCAGGTCTGTGATGGCTGATACAGTTTAGTCGACACACAGCCTAAGATCGCCCCTGAGGCGTGAGGGACGTGGGCATCGCCAAGAGCAGCATGTGGGTCGGAATCACGACTAGTATGATCACCGACTCGGCCGTGATGATCACCGTCGAGTGCCTACCCCTCCTCCGAGGAGTGGATCATATGTGCCCCGGCAATATGATGACATGAGCCCGCACAGTGGCGAGCGGAGAGTTCCAGTCGACCCTAGAGAGCCAGGTTTTGATGCAAGATCAATTCTCGTTCAAGGTCTCGTTGACAGAAACAGAGCTCACAGAGAAGGTCTTGACAGAGATCGTCCGACTGGAAGCAGAGTGCATATCTCAGGTCCCGAGTGTTTTAGCAGAGCCATCAGAGCTGCTGAGATGCCTCCAACTTCAGGTTGGCGACTGAGGTTAGCAAGTTTACCGGTGAGTCCAAGCCTGACACTTGGTTGGAGGATTACCGAGTGGCTGTTCAAAGCAGTGGTGGAAATGATGAGGTAGCCATGAAGCATCTTCCTCTGATGTTAGAAGGTTCAGCCAGAGCTTGGTTGAATCAGTTGACCCCAGGCAGTATATTCAACTAGGAAGAACTAGCCTGAGTGTTTGTCAGGACCTTTGAGGGTACTTGCAAACGACCGGCAGGGTTGGCAGAATTGCAACATTGTGTACAAAAGCCGAATGTGACCTTGAGAGATTACATTTAGAGGTGGACCACTTTGCATCACACAGTGGAAAATGTGTCTCAGCATCAAGCAGTTTGCGCCTTCAAGGAGGGCGTCCGGTATCGGGAGCTCAACCTGAAATTCGGTCAGACAGGAGACATGACTCTGACTCGAATGATGGAAATAGCTACTCGGTACGCTAACGGAGAAGAAGAGGATCGACTCCACAATGGAAAGGGCAAACTAGCCGCCCAAGACACCGGAGGAGGTCGGAAGCAGAAGCGCAAAGCCGAGGCAGTGGGTCCTGGTGAAACCGCGGCAGTTATAACACAGGGTAAATTCAAGGGAAAACCTAAGGGGCCCTGGACCCCCAAGAAGGTAAAAGATCAAGCCGGAAATGATGTGTTGGATTTGCCATGTCACATTCACACCAAGAAAGACGAAGAGGGAAACATGATTTATCCCAAACATACCACTCGACAGTGTCGGCTCCTTATCCAGCAATTCCGAGAGAAACAACCGAGTGAAAAAGAAAAGGAGTCTGATAAGGATGAAGACAAAGAGGAGGACGATGGTTTCCCCAATGTCAATTCTACTTTGGTGATTTTTGCTGACGTTGAAGCAAAAGTCGACTAAAGGTCATCAACAGAGAAGTAAACATGGTTGCCCCGGCAATGACGACCTATTTGAAGTGGTCGCATACTGCGATCACATTCGACCAATCTGACCACCCAGCACGCGTTGCTACTCCAGGGCTGCAAGCGCTGGTAGTCGACCCAGTGGTTGGAGGCACTCGACTGACCAAAGTGTTGATGGACGGCGGCAGTGGTCTAAATATTCTTTACGCTGAAACATTGAATCCGATGTCCAAGCTTAGTGAGAGCAACATGAGCTTTCACGGCGTTATCCCTGGAAAGAAGGCTGAATCACTCGTCCAGATAACTCTTGATGTGGTTTTCGGTGATTCGAAGAATTACCGTAAGGAAAGTTGACATTTGAGGTGGTAGATTTTCAAAGTGCTTATCATGCTATTCTGGGCAGGCATGTGATGTCTACTACACAACCTTCTTCTTGTAGACGCTGTTGGGCCTCCAAGTGCAGAGGTTTGTAGGACAGTAGCAAATTTCCCTCAAGTGGATGACCTAAGGTTTATCAATCTGTGGGAGGCGTAGGATGAAGATGGTCTCTCTCAAACAACCCTGCAACCAAATAACAAAGAGTCTCTTGTGTCCCCATCACACCCAATACAATGGTAAATTGTATAGGTGGACTAGTTCGGCGAAGAGATGGTGATACAAGTGCAATATGGATGATAGATATAGGTTTTTGTAATCTGAAAATATAAAAACAGCAAGGTAACTAATGATAAACGTGAGCGAAAACGGTATTGCAATGCGTTGAAACAAGGCCTAGGGTTCATACTTTCACTAGTGCAAGTTCTCTCAACAATAATAACATAATTGGATCATATAACTATCCCTCAACATGCAACAAAGAGTCACTCCAAAGTCACTAATAGCGGAGAACAAACGAAGAGATTATGGTAGGGTGTGAAACCACCTCAAAGTTATCCTTTCTGATCGATCTATTCAAGAGTCCGTAGTAAAATAACACGAGGCTATTCTTTCCGTTTAATCTATCATAGAGTTCGTAGTAGAATAACACCTTAAGACACAAATCAACCAAAACCCTAATGTCACCTAGATACTCCAATGTCACCTCAAGTATCCGTGGGTATGATTATACGATATGCATCACACAATCTCCGATTCATCTATTCAAACCAACACAAAGTACTTCCAAGAGTGCCCAAAGTTTCTACCGGAGAGTCAAGACGAAAACGTGTGCCAACCCCTATGCATAAGTTCACGAGGTCACGGAACCCGCAAGTTGATCACCAAAACATAAATCAAGTAGATCATGTGATATCCCATTGTCACCACAGATAAGCACATGCAAGACATACATCAAGTGTTCTCAAATCCTTAAAGACTCAATCCGATAAGATAACTTCGAAGGGAAAACTCAATCCATTACATTAGAGTAGAGGGGGAGAAACATCATAAGATCCAACAATAATAGCAAAGCTCGCGATACATCAAGATCGTGCCAAATCAAGAACACGAGAGAGAGAGAGATCAAACACATAGCTACTGGTACATACCCTCAGCCCCGAGGGTGAACTACTCCCTCCTCGTCATGGAGAGCGCCGGGATGATGAAGATGGCCACCAGTGAGGGATCCCCCCTCCGGCAGGGTGCCGGAACAGGGTCTCGATTGGTTTTTGGTGGCTACAGAGGCTTGCGGTGGCGGAACTCCCGATCTATTATGTTCCCCGATGTTTTTAGGGTATATGGATATATATAGGCGAAAGAAGTCGGTCAGGGGAGCCACGAGGGGCCAACAAGGGTGGGGGGCGCGCCCAGGGGGGCAGGCGCGCCTCCCTGCCTCGTGGCCACCTCGTTGCTTCCCTGACGTACACTCCAAGCCTCCTGGATTGCTTCCGTTCCAAAAATAACTCTCCCGAAGGTTTCATTCCGTTTGGACTCCGTTTGATATTCCTTTTCCTTTTCTACGAAACACTGAAATAGGCAAAAAAACTGCAATTTGGGCTGGGCCTCCGGTTAATAAGTTAGTCCCAAAAATAATATAAGTGTATAATAAAGCCCATAAACATCCAAAACAGATAATATAATAGCATGGAACAATAAAAAATTATAGATATGTTGAGACGTATCAGCCTGCGTATGCCTGTTTTATGGCTCGACCGTGTTACGTCTATCTTAAGTTGAAAATGCCTGGGCCCAGAGGCGTGATCACAGTTACTGGTAATCGGCAGAAAGCAGAAGAGTGCCTTCAGAAGGGCTCAAAAATTGCTGATGAACAGATGGCAGCAGTTGAAATGCAGGAATACCAGAAGAATGCTGATCCGAGTGATTTGCCGCGGGCTAAGACGCCTGCCTCAGAGTCTGCATTTCAGTCGTCTGGTGAAACAAAGTCATTTCATATTCACCCGACCGGTCCCGATGCTGCTCTGACTCATATCTCAACGACGCTCGACAGCAAATAGGAAGAAGCGCTCATCCAGTTCCTCCGTGAGAACTGGGACATCTTCACATGGAAACCTTCTGACATGCCAGGTGTACCCAGGGAGCTGACTGAACACCGTTTGCCAGTCGACCCAAAGGTAAAACCGGTTAAAGAGCATCTCCGGCGGTCCGCCGTCCAGAAGAGAAAGGCAATTGGCGAGGAAGTAGCTCGGCTTCTGGCAGCTGAGTTCATCCGAGAGATTTACCACTCCGAGTGGCTCGCCAATGTCGTCATGGTTCCTAAGAAAGATGATTCACTCCGCATGTGTATCGACTTCAAGCATATAAATCGGGCCTGCCCAAAGTATCACTTCCCTCTTCCTCGCATCGATCAAATAGTCGACTCGACTGCGGGATGTGAGCGGTTGTCTTTTTGGATGCATATTCCGGGTACCACCAGATCCGACTGTATGGACCCGATGAAATAAAAACAGCTTTCATCACCCCATTTGGGTGCTTTTGTTATGTCACCATGCCTTTTGGTCTCAAGAATGCTGGTGCCACATTCATGCGCATGATACAGAAGTGCCTGCTCACTCAAATCAATCGAAATGTGGAGGCATATATGGATGACATCGTGGTTAAGTAACGTAAAGGTTCCGACCTGCTGACTGATCTCGCTGAAACCTTTGCCAATCTAAGGAGATATGATATCAAGCTCAATCCGTCGAAGTGGACGTTTGGAGTTCCGGGTGGCAAGTTACTCGGTTTCCTCGTTTCCGAACGTGGGATCGATGCAAACCCAGAGAAGGTTGGTGCAATTCTCCGAATGAAACGCCCCGTGCGTATACACGACGTTCAGAAGCTTACTGGTTGTTTGGCCTCTTTGAGTCGATTCATCTCTCGTCTTGGTGGAAAGGCATTGCCTCTTTACCGACTGATGAAGAAATCTAACAAGTTCGAGTGGACTCCTGAAGCTGACACAGCGTTTGCAGAGCTCAAAACCCTGCTTTCCACCCAGCCGGTGCTTGCTGCCCCAATTAGTAGAGAGCCTTTACTGCTTTATATTGCAGCCACTGGACAAGTTGTCAGTACAGTACTCACGGTCGAGCGGGAAGAAGAAGGCAAGGCCTACAAGGTTCAGCTCCCAGTATACTATATTT
Source organism: Triticum aestivum (assembly GCF_018294505.1). Taxonomy (NCBI): domain Eukaryota; kingdom Viridiplantae; phylum Streptophyta; class Magnoliopsida; order Poales; family Poaceae; genus Triticum; species Triticum aestivum. The sequence continues at coordinate 452,269,408 of NC_057796.1, forward strand.
CTGAAGTTTTAACCCCATCCAAGCAAAGATACCCGCATTATCAGAAGCTTGTCTATGGGATTTACTTGACCACGAAAAAGGTTGCACATTACTTCTCAGATCATTCAATTATAGTCGTCAGCGACGTTCCATTGTCAGAAATATTGAATAACATAGATGCAACTGGTCGAGTGGTTAAATGGGCGATTGAACTCCTTCCGCTGGATATCAAGTTTGAGGCAAAGAAAGCAATCAAATCCCAGGCCATAGCAGATTTTCTCGTCAAGTGGATCGAACAACAACTGCCGACTCAGGTTCAGTCGGAACAATGGACCATGTTCTTTGACGGGTCCAAGATGTTGAATGGTTCAGGTGCTGGGGTAGTCCTGGTATCTCCGCGAGGTGACAAGCTCAGTTATGCTCTCCAGATTCACTTTGACTCTTCCAATAATGAAGCTGAATATGAGGCACTTCTGTACGGGTTGCGTATGGCCATTTCACTCGGCGTCCGGCACCTAATGGTTTACGGTGACTCTGATTTGGTAGTCAATCAAGTGATGAAGGAATGGGACGTCAGGAGTCCAGCTATGACTGGTTATTGTAGTGAAGTGAGAAAATTGGAAAAGAAGTTTGAGGGGTTAGAGCTTCACCATATACCCCGACTGAAAAATCAAGCAACAGATGACTTGGCAAAGATAGGTTCCAAGAGGGAGCCCATTCCCAGCAATGTATTTTTGGAGCATGTTCACACACCTTCAGTCCAAGAAGATCCCTTCACCGAAGAACCCCCACAGCCTAAGAGCTCCACTGATCCGACTGAAGTTGAAATCCCAGCTGTGGTCGACTTGGTCATGGAGGTTTTGGTCGTCATTCCTGATTGGACAGTGCCATACATTGCATATATTCTTAAGAAAGAACTCCCAGAGGATGAAGAAGAGGCTCGTCAGATCGTCCGTCGATCCAAAGCCTTTACTGTAATGGGTGGACAGCTTTACACAGAGAGTGTCACTGGAGTCAGTCAGAAATGCATCACGCTAGAAGAAGGTCGAATGATCCTCAATGATATCCACTCAGGGACCTGTGGTCACCATGCGTCCTCTCGGACCATCGTAACCAAAGCATACCGAGCCGGATTTTACTGGCCACATGCCAATGAGATGGCGAAATAAATAGTCGACAAGTGTGAGGTATGCCAGTTCTACTCCAACATGTCCCACAAACCTGCTTCAGCTTTGAAGACCATTCCACTCGTCTGGCCATTTGCAGTTTGGGGATTACATATGGTCGGACCTTTGAGGACTAGCAGGAGTGGCTTCACCCATGTGCTCGTAGCAGTCGACTAGTTCACCAAATGGACTGAATCTAAACCTATCAAAAACCTCGAAGCAAGTACTGCTGTCAGCTTCATGAGAGAGTTAACCTTCAGATATGGAGTTATGCACAGCATCATCACAGATAATGGGTCAAACTTTGATTCAAATGAGTTCAGAGCTTTTTGCGCTTCCCAAGGCACTCGGGTCGATTATACTTCAGTCGCCCACCCACAGCCGAATGGGCAAGCAGAAAGAGCGAACGGTTTGATCCTCAAAGGGCTGAAGCCCTGATTGATGCGTGATCTCAAGCATGCAGCAGGCGCTTGGGTTGATGAGCTGTCGTCAGTACTTTGGGGATTGGGAACAACTCCAAATCGGTCGACTGGTCGTACTCCGTTCTTCCTAGTCTACGGGGCTGAAGTTGTGCTTCCAAGTGACTTGCTTCACAATGCACCCCAAGTGGAACTTTTCTCAGAAGCCGAAGCAGAACAAGCTTGTGAAGATGTTGTTGATCTTCTGGAAGAGGAAAGAGAGATGGCCCTAATCCGGTCGACCATTTATCAGCAAGACCTCCGTCGATTCCACGCTAGAAACATGAGAGGTCGAGCATTTCAAGAGGGAGACCTGGTTCTCTGAGTGGATCAGCAATGGCCACACAAGCTTGCTCCCGCGTGGGAAGGTCCCTTCAACATCACCAAGGTGCTCCACAATGGAGCGTATCACCTCTATAATGTGGAGCACAATAAAGACAAGCCACACGCTTGGAATGCAGAGTTGCTCCGTCGTTTTTATACTTAATCACTCAGATTATTGAGATGTAATAAGAAATACCTTTTTAGTTTGTTTATCAAAGACACAGTTTTACATTCTTCTAAGTGATAGTTATCGATTATACATGTGTCTGAAATCCCCCAGTGGGTGGCTTAGCTGTGAATCTGTTTCGCCTAAGTTTGAAAAATCCTACCGAGTGAAGAGCAAGCCTCTCACTCGGGGGCTTAGCTACAGTCCAGTACTCGCCTAAGTTTGAAAAATCCTACCGAGTGAAGAGCAAGCCTCTCACTCGGGGGCTTAGCTGCAGTCCAGTACTCGCCTAAGTTTGAAAAATCCTACCGAGTGAAGAGCAAGCCTCTCATTCTGGAGCTTAGCTACGAATCCATTTCGCCTAAGTTTGAAAAATCCTACCGAGTGTAGAGCAATCCTCTCACTCGGGGGCTTAGCTGCAGTCTAGTACTCGCCTAAGTTCGAAAAATCCCACCAAGTGAAGAGCAACCCTCTCACTCGGGGGCTTAGTTGCAGTCCAGTACTCGCCTACGTTTGAAAAAATCCACCGAGTGAAGAGCAACCCTCTCACTCGGGGGCTTAGTTGCAGTCCAGTACTCGCCTAAATTTGAAAAATCCCACCAAGTGAAGAGCAACCCTCTCACTCGGGGGCTTAGCTGAGTCCAGTACTCACCTAAGTTTGAAAAATCCCACCGAGTGAGGAGCAACCCTCTCACTCGAGGGCTTAGCTGCAGTCCAGTACTCGCCTAAGTTTGAAAAATCTCACCGAGTGAAGAGCAACCCTCTCACTCGGGGGCTTAGCTGCAATCCAGTACTCGCCTAAGTTTGAAAAATCTCACCGAGTGAAGAGCAACCCTCTCACTCGGGGGCTTAGCTGCAATCCAGTACTCTCCTAAGTTTGAAAACTCCCACCGAGTGAGGAGCAACCCTCTCACTCGGGGGCTTAGCTACAGTCCAGTACTCACCTAAGTTTGAAAAATCCCACCGAGTGAAGACCAACCCTCTCACTCAGGGGCTTAGCTGCAGTCCAGTACTCGCCTAAGTTTAAAACACATTCTGAGTGAAGAACGATCTTCTCGCTCAGGGACTTGGCCACACGCTCCATCCTGATCCGCAAGGACGATGAGGTGCAGGTCGACTGCGACCTTCTCCTCAGAGCTGTGCCATAAATACAATATGCGCTCCATCCTGATCCGCAAGGATGACGAGGTGCAGGTCGTCTGCGACCTTCTCCTCAGATCTGCATCACAAGGATAAAAGACTATTCCGAGTGAAGAAACAAGTTCCACTGGAAGGCAAACACAAGCATATTCAAAGAAAGGCTAAGTTTAAGAAAAATCCCACGAGGTTCCCGACCGCGAATTAAAGTACTCGGGTATCAGACCCGAAGGAGTTTAACGGTTACAAAAACCACTCGGCATACCGAGGCAAATTTAATCGGATTATAAAAGTTTGTTCACTCCGCAGGAGGTGGACTAGCAGGCTCGACGAACTCATCCAAGTCGATTCCATCTGCAATATGAGTGGCGGCAGCAATAAAAGTCTCCATAAAAGACTGGAAGTCAAGCCTCTTGGTGTTGGCAACTTTGATTGCTACCAGCTTCTCTTCTTTGGCTTCTTTGAAGTGGACGCGAACCAGAGACAGAGCCACGTCAGCACCACACCGGGCAGAAGACTTCTTCCATTCCTGCACTCGACCAGGGACCTTATTGAGTCGAGTCATCAAAGACTCGAGGTCATTCTGGAGCGTCGCCCTTGGCCACAGTGATGTGTCGATTCGCGACACCGCGACTTTCAACCGAGCAAGGTAGTCCACAACGGCAGCAACACGAGATTCCAGTCGGAGCACGTTCATGGCAGCTTCGTCCTTAACAGGGGAGAGGATGGGGTCCAAGCTTGTCTCAATTCGCCCAGTCTCTTCCTCGAAGTTCGGGCAGAATTCTGCACTCGCAATAAAACGATGAGTCAACAACTATGTAACGAGTCGACAACAACAAGTCAGTCGGACAACGAAAAGCACCTTCAAGCATAATGAACAACTTCTTGGCAAGCCCTCCTAGATAATTCTCCAGCTCGTTGATGTCTACTACGCAACCTTCTTCTTGTAGACGTTGTTGCGCCTCCAAGTGCAGAGGTTTGTAGGACAGTAGCAAATTTCCCTCAAGTGGATGACCTAAGGTTTATCAATCCGTGGGAGGCGTAGGATGAAGATGGTCTCTCTCAAGCAACCCTGCAACCAAATAACAAAGAGTCTCTTGTGTCCCCAACACACCCAATACAATGGTAAATTGTATAGGTGCACTAGCTCGGCGAAGAGATGGTGATACAAGTGCAATATGGATGGTAGATATAGGTTTTTGTAATCTGAAAATATAAAAACAGCAAGGTAACTAATGATAAAAGTGATCTTAAACGGTATTGCAATGCTAGGAAACAAGGCCTAGGGTTCATACTTTCACTAGTGCAAGTTCTCTCAACAATAATAACATAATTGGATCATATAACTATCCCTCAACATGCAACAAAGAGTCCGTCCAAAGTCACTAATAGCGGAGAACAAACGAAGAGATTATGGTAGGGTACGAAACCACCTGAAAGTTATTCTTTCCAATCAATCCGTTGGGCTATTCCTATAATTGTCACAAACAACCCTAGAGTTCGTACTAGAATAACACCTTAGGACACAAATCAACCAAAACCCTAATGTCACCTAGATACTCCAATGTCACCTCAAGTATCCGTGGATATGATTATACGATATGCATCACACAATCTTAGGTTCATGTATTCAACCAACACATAGAACCTCAAAGAGTGCCCCAAAGTTTCTACCGGAGAATCAAGACGAAAACATGTGCCAACCCCTATGCATAGGTTCATGGGCGGAACCCGCAAGTTGATCACCAAAACATACATCAAGTGAATCACGTGATATCCCATTGTCACCACAGATACGCACGGCAAGACATACATCAAGTGTTCTCAAATCATTAAAAGACTCAATCCGATAAGATAACTTCAAAGGGGAAACTCAATCCATTACAAGAGAGTAGAGGGGGAGAAGCAACATAAGATCCAACTATAATAGCAAAGCTCGCGATACATCAAGATCGTGCCAAATCAAGAACACGAGAGAGAGAGATCAAACACATAGCTACTGCTACATACCCTCAGCCCCGAGGGTGAACTACTCCCTCCTCGTCATGGAGAGTGCCGGGATGATGAAGATGGCCACCGGTGAGGGTTCCCTCCTCCGGCAGGGTGCCGGAACAGGGTCCCGATTGGTTTTTGGTGGCTACAGAGGCTTGCGGCGGCGGAACTCCCGATCTATTCTGTTCCCCGAAGTTTTTAGGGTATATGGATATATATATAGGCGGAAGAAATACGTCAGGGGAGCCACGAGGGGCCCACGAGGGTGGAGGGCGCGCCCTAGGGGGTGCGCGCGCCCCCCTACCTCGTGGCTCCCTTGTTTCTTTCCTGACGTGCACTCCAAGTCTATCAGGTTGCTTTCCTTCTAAAAATAACTTCTCCAGAAGGTTTCATTTCGTTTCGACTCCGTTTGATATTCCTTTTCTTTGAAACACTTAAACAAGAGAAAAACAGGAACTGGCACTAGGCTCTGGGTCAATAGGTTAGTCCCAAAAATAATATAAAAGTGCATAGTAAAGCCCATAAACATCCAAAACACATAATATAATAGCATGGAACAATCAAAAATTATAGATACGTTGGAGATGTATCAGCATCCCCAAGCTTAATTCCTGCTCGTCCTCGAGTAGGTAAATGATAAAAACAGAATTTTTGATGTGGAATGCTACTTGGCATAATTTCAATGTAATTCTTCTTAATTGTGGTATGAATATTCACATCCGAAAGATTCAAGATAAAAGTTCATATTGACATAAAAGTAATAATACTTCAAGCATACTAACTAAGCAATTATGTCCTCTCAAAATAACATGGCCAAAGAAAGTTCATCCCTACAAAATCATATAGTTTAGTCATGCTCCATTTTCGTCACACAAGAATGCTCTCATCATGCACAACCCCGATGACAAGCCAAGCAATTGTTTCATACTTTAGTAATCTCAAACTTTTCAACCTTCACGCAATACATGAGCGTGAGCCATGGATATAGCACTATGGGTGGAATAGAATATGATGATGGGGGTTATGTGGAGAAGACAAAAAGGAGAAAGTCTCACATCAACGAGGCTAATCAATGAGCTATGGAGATGCCCATCGATTGATGTTAATGCAAGGAGTAGGGATTGCCATGCAACGGATGCACTAGAGCTATAAATATATGAAAGCTCAACAAAAGAAACTAAGTGGGTGTGCATCCAACTTGCTTGCTCACGAAGACCTAGGGCACTTGAGGAGGCCCATTGTTGGAATATACAAGCCAAGTTCTATAATGAAAAATTCCCACTAGTATATGAAAGTGACAAAACAAGAGACTCTCTATCATGAAGATTATGGTGCTACTTTGAAGCACAAGTGTGGTAAAAAGGATAGTAACATTGTCCCTTCTCTCTTTTTCTCTCATTTTTTTGGGCCTTCTCTTTTTATGGCCTTTCTCTCTCTTTTCTATTTATTCCTCACTTGGGACAATGCTCTAGAAAATGATGATCATCACACTTCTATTTATTTACAACTCAATGATTACAACTCGATACTAGAACAAAGTATGACTCTATATGAATGCCTCCGGCGGTGTACCGGGATATGCAATGAACAAGAGTGACATGTATGAAAGAATTATGAATGGTGGCTTTGCCACAAATACTATGTCAACTACATGATCATGCAAAGCAATATGACAATGATGAACGTGTCATGATAAACGGAACGGTGGAAAGTTGCATGGCAATATATCTCGGAATGGCTATGGAAATGCCATAATAGGTAGGTATGGTGGCTATTTTGAGGAAGATATAAGGAGGTTTATGTGTGAAAGAGCGTATCATATCATGGGTTTGGATGCACCGGCGAAGTTTGCACCAACTCTCAATGTGAGAAAGGGCAATGCACGGTACCGAAGAGGCTAGCAATGATGGAAAGGTGAGAGTGCGTATAATCCATGGACTCAACATTAGTCATAAAGAACTCACATACTTATTGCAAAAATCTACAAGTCATCAAAAACCAAGCACTACGCGCATGCTCCTAGGGGGATAGATTGGTAGGAAAAGACCATCGCTCGTCCCCGACCGCCGCTCATAAGGAAGACAATCAAAGAACACCTCATGTTTCAAATTTGTTACATAACGTTTACCATACGTGCATCCTACGGGACTTGCAAACTTCAACACAAGTATTTCTCAAATTCACAACTACTCAACTAGCACAACTTTAATATCACTACCTCCATATCTCAAAACAATCATCAAGCATCAAACTTCTCTTAGTATTCAACACACTCATAAGAAAGTTTTTACTAGTCTTGAATACCTAGCATATTAGGATTAAGCACATTACCATGCTGTTTAAGACTCTCAAAATAATATAAGTGAAGCATGAGAGTTCATCTATTTCTACAAAATAAATCCACCACCGTGCTCTAAAAGATATAAGTGAAGCACTAGAGCAAAAACAAACTACTCCGAAAGATATAAGTGAAGATCAATGAGTAGTTAAATAATTATGCAACTATGTGAAGACTCTCCCATTTAATAATTTCAGATCTTAGTATTTTATTCAAACAGCAAGCAAGGCTAAATAAAATGACGCTCCAAGCAAAACACATATCATGTGGTGAATAAAAATATAGCTCCAAGTAAAGTTACCGATGAACGAAGACGAAAGAGGGGATGCCATCCGGGGCATCCCCAAGCTTAGGCTCTTGGTTATCCTTGAATATTACCTTGGGGTGCCTTGGGCATCCCCAATCTTAGGCTCTTGCCACTCCTTATTCCGTAGTCCATCGAATCTTTACCCAAAACTTGAAAACTTCACAACACAAAACTTAACAGAAAATCTCATAAGCTCCGTTAGCGAAAGAATACAAAACACCACTTCAAGGTACTGTAATGAACTCATTATTTATTTATATTGGTGTTAAACCTACTGTATTCCAACTTCTCTATGGTTTATAAACTATTTTATTAGCCATAGATTCATCAAAATAAGCAAGCAACACAATGAAAACAGAATCTGTCAAAAACAGAACAGTCTGTAGTAATCCGTAACTACCGCAAACTTCTGGAACTCCAAAAATTCTAAAATAAATTGGTGGACCTGAGGAATTTGTCTAGTAATCATCTACAAAAATAATCAACTAAATAGCACTCCCCAGTAAAAAGTTGAAGCTAATCTCGTGAGCGCTAAAGTTTCTGTTTTTTACAGCATGATCATAAAGACTTCACCCAAGTCTTTCCAAAGGTTCTACTTGGCACAAACACTAATTAAAACACAAAACCACATATAAAAAGAAGCTAGATGGATTATTTATTCCTAAACAGAACTAAAAAGCAATAAACTAAAATCAAATTGGGTTGCCTCCCAACAAGCGCTAACATTTAATGCCCCTAGCTAGGCATGATGATTTCAATGATGCTCACATAAAGGATAAGAATTGAAACATAAAGAGAGCATCATGAAGAATATGACTAGCACATTTAAGTCTAACCCACTTCCTATGCATTGGGATTTTGTGAGCAAACAATTTATGGGAACAATAATCAACTAGCATAGGAAGGCAAAACAAGCAAAACTTCAAAAATTTAAGCACATAGAGAGGAAACTTGATATTATTGCAATTCCTACAAGCATATGTTCCTCCCTCATAACAATTTTCAGTAGCATCATGAATGAATTCAACAATATAACCAGCACCTAAAGCATTCTTTTCATGATCTACAAGCATAGAAAATTTACTACTCTCCACATAAACAAAATTCTTCTCATGAATAATAGTGGGAGCAAACTCAACAAAATAACTATCATGTGATTGAAAATTAAGATCAAGATGACAAGTGTCATCAAAATAATCATCATAGATAGGAGGCATGCTAGTATCTTAATAAATTTGCTCATCAAAACTTGGGAGGCTAAAAATATCATCTTCATCCAACATAGCATCCCCAAGCTTGTGGCTTTGCATCTCATTAGCATCATGGGTATTCAAAGAATTCATACTAACAACATTGCAATCATGCTCATCATTCACATATTTTAGGCCAAGCATTCTATGTAATTCTTCTTCTAGTACTTGAGCACAATTTTCCTTCCCATCATTTTCACGAAAAAAATTAAAAGGATGAAGCATATGAGGCACCCTTAATTCCATTTTTTTGTAGTTTCCTTTTATAGACTAAACTAGTGATAAAACAAGAAACAAAAAGATTCGATTGCAAGATCTAAAGATATACCTTCAAGCACTCACCTCCCCGGCAACGGCGCCAGAAAAGAGCTTAGTTGACGGGGTGTGAGTGCCGCTTACCTAGCCTCCCCGGCAACGGCGCCAGAAACTGCTTGATGTCTACTATGCAACATTCTTCTTGTAGACGTTGTTGGGCCTCCAAGTGTAGAGGTTTGTAGGACAGTAGCAAATTTCCCTCAAGTGGATGACCTAAGGTTTATCAATCCGTGGGAGGCGTAGGATGAAGATGGTCTCTCTCAAGCAACCCTGCAACCAAATAACAAAGAGTCTCTTGTGTCCCCAACACACCCAATACAATGGTAAATTGTATAGGTGCACTAGTTCGGCGAAGAGATGTTGATACAAGTGCAATATGGATGGTAGATATAGGTTTTTGTAATCTCAAAATATAAAAACAGCAAGGTAACTAATGATAAAAGTGAGCGTAAACGGTATTGCAATGCTAGGAAACAAGGCCTAGGGTTCATACCTTCACTAGTGCAAGTTCTCTCAACAATAATAACATAATTGGATCATATAACTATCCCTCAACATGCAACAAAGAGTCACTCCAAAGTCACTGATAGCGGAGAACAAACGAAGAGATTATGGTAGGGTACGAAACCACCTGAAAGTTATTCTTTCCAATCAATCCGTTGGGTTATTCCTGTAAGTGTCACAAACAGCCCTAGAGTTCGTACTAGAATAACACCTTAAGACACAAATCAACCAAAACCCTAATGTCACCTAGATACTCCAATGTCACCTCAAGTATCCGTGGGTATGATTATACGATATGCATCACACAATCTCAGATTCATCTATTCAACCAACACATAGAACCTCAAAGAGTGCGATCAAGACGAAAACGTGTGCCAACCCCTATGCATAGGTTCATGGGCGGAACCCGCAAGTTGATCACCAAAACATACATCAAGTGAATCACATGATATCCCATTGTCACCACAGATACGTGCTACCTCTTGAGCACTGTGTTGGTTTTCCCTTGAAGTGGAAAGGGTGATGCAGCAAAGTAGCGTAAGCATTTCCCTCAGTTTTTTAGAACCAAGGCATCAATCTAGTAGGAGGCTACGCGCGAGTCGCTCGCACCTACACAAAACAAATAACTCCTCGCAACCAACGCGATAAGGGGTTGTCAATCCCTTCATGGTCACTTACGAGAGTGAGATCTGATAGATATGATAGGATAATATTTTTGGTATTTTTGTGATAAAGATGCAAAGTAAAATAAAAGCAAAGCAAAAATCAAAGGAAATAACTAAGTGTTGGAAGATTAATATGATGAAGATAGACCCGGGGGCCATAGGTTTCACTAGTGGCTTCTCTCAAGAGCATAAGTATTTTACGGTGGGTGAACGAATTACTGTTGAGCAATTTGACAGAATTGAGCATAGTTATGAGAATATCTAGGTATGATCATGTATATAGGCATCACGTCCGAGACAAGTAGACCGACTCCTGCCTGCATCTACTACTATTACTCCACTCATCGACCGCTATCCAACATGCATCTAGAATATTATGTTCATGGAAACAGGGTAACGCTTTAAGCAAGATGACATGATGTAGAGGGATAAATTCATGCAATATGATAAAAACACCATCTTGTTATCCTCGATGGCAACAATACAATACGTGCCTTGCTGCCCGTACTGTCACTGGGAAAGGACACCGCAAGATTGAACCCAAAGCTAAGCACTTCTCACATTGCAAGAAAGATCAATCTAGTAGGCCAAAACAAACTGATAATTCGAAGAGACTTGCAAAGATAACCAATCATACATAAAAGAATTCAGAAAAGATTCAAATATTGTTCATAGATAATCTTGATCATAAACCCACAATTCATCGGTCTCAACAAACACACCGCAAAAACAAGATTACATCGAATAGATCTCCACGAGAGAGGGGGAGAACATTGTATTGAGATCCAAAAAGAGAGAAGAAGCCATCTAGCTACTAAATATGGACCCGAAGGTCTGATGTAAACTACTCACACTTCATCGGAGAGGCTATGGTGATGATGTAGAAGCCCTCCGTGATGGATGCCCTCTCCGGCGGAGCTCCGAAACAGACCCCAAGATGGGATCTCGTGGGTACAGAAGGTTGCAGCGGTGGAATTAGGTTTTTGGCTCCGTATCTGATCGTTTGGGGGTACGTAGGTATATATAGGAGGAAGGAGTACGTCAGTGGAGCAACAGGGGGCCCACGAGGGTGGAGGGCACGCCCTGGGGGGGTGGGCGCGCCCCCTACCTCGTGGCCTCCTCTTTTGTTTATTGACGTAGGGTCCAAGTCTCCTAGATCATATTCTTCCTAAAAATCACGTTCCCGAAGGTTTCATTCCGTTTGGACTCCGTTTGATATTCCTTTTCTGCGAAACTCTGAAATAGGCAAAAAAAACAGCAATTCTGGGCTGGGCCTCCGGTTAATAGGTTAGTCCCAAAAATAATATAAAAGTGAATAATAAAGCCCAATAATGTCCAAAACAGTAGATAATATAGCAAGGAGCAATCAAAAATTATAGATACGTTGGAGACGTATCAGGCATCCCCAAGCGTAATTCCTGCTCGTCCTCGAGTAGGTAAATGATAAACAGAATTTTTGATGCGGAGTGCTACTTGGCATAATTTTAATATAATTCTTCTTAATTGTGGTATGAATATTCAGATCTGAAAGATTCAAGACAAAAGTTTAGTATTGACATAAAAATAATAATACTTCAAGCATACTAACAAAGCAATCATGTCTTCTCAAAATAACACGGCCAAAGAAAGTTATCCCTACAAAATCATATAGTCTGGCTATGCTCTATCTTCACCACACAAAGTATTTAAATCATGCACAACCCCGATGACAAGCCAAGCAATTATTTCATTCTTTTGACGTTCTCAAACTTTTTCAATCTTCACGCAATACATGAGCGTGAGCCATGCATATAGCACTATATGTGGAATAGAATGGTGGTTGTGGAGAAGACAAAAAAGGAGAAGATAGTCTCACATCAACTAGGCGTATCAACGGGCTATGGAGATGCCCATCAATAGATATCAATGTGAGTGAGTAGGGATTGCCATGCAACGGATGCACTAGAGCTATAAGTATACGAAAGCTCAACAAAAGAAACTAAGTGGGTGTGCATCCAACTCGCTTGCTCACGAAGACCTAGGGCATTTCGAGGAAGCCCATCATTGGAATATACAAGCCAAGTTCTATAATGAAAATTTCCCACTAGTATATGAAAGTGACAAAATGAGAGACTTTCTATCATGAATATCATGGTGCTACTTTGAAGCACAAGTGTGGTAAAAAAGGATAGTAACATTGTCCCTTCTCTCTTTTTCTCTCTTTTTTTTATTTGGGCCTTTTCTCTTTTTTTAGGCCTCTTTTTTTTCGTCCGGAGTCTCATCCCGAGTTGTGGGGGAATCATAGTCTCCATCATCCTTTTCCTCACTTGGGACAATGCTCTAAAAAATGAAGATCATCACACTTTTATTTTCTTACAACTCAACAATTACAACTCGATACTTAGAACAAAATATGACTCTATATGAATGCCTCCGGCGATGTACCGGGATATGCAATGAATCAAGAGTGACATGTATGAAAGAATTATGAACGGTGGCTTTGCCACAAATACGATGTCAACTACATGATCATGCAAAGCAATATGACAATGATGGAACGTGTCATAATAAACGGAACGGTGGTAAATTGCATGGCAATATATCTCAGAATGGCTATGGAAATGCCATCATAGGCAGGTGTGGTGGCTGTTTTGAGGAAGGTATATGGTGGGTGTATGATACCGGCGAAAGGTGCGCGGTATTAGAGAGGCTAGCAATGGTGGAAGGAAGAAAGTGTGTATAATCCATGGACTCAACATTAGTCATAAAGAACTCATATACTTATTGCAAAAATCTACAAGTTATCAAATCAAAGTATTACGCGCATGCTCCTAGGAGGATAGATTGGTAGGAAAAGACCATTGCTCGTCCCCGACCGCACTCATAAGGAAGAAAATCAATAAATAAATCATGCTCCGATTTCATCACATAACGGTTCACCATACGTGCATGTTACGGGAATCACAAACTTTAACACAAGTACTTCTCAAATTCACAATTACTCAACTAGCATGACTCTAATATCACCATCTTTATATCTCAATACAATTATCAAGCATCAAACTTCTCATAGTATTCAACACACTCATAAGAAAGTTTTTTACTAATCTTGAATACCAAGCATATTAGGATTATTTAAGCAAATTACCATGCTATTTAAGACTCTCAAAATAATTTAAGTGAGGCATGAGAGATCAATAGTTTCTATAAAACAAATCCACCACCGTGCTCTAAAAGATATAAGTGAAGTACTAGAGCAAAACTATATAACTCAAAAGATATAAGCGAAGCACATAGAGTATTCTAACAAATTCCAAATCATGTATGGCTCTCTCAAAAGGTGTGTAAAGCAAGGATGATTGTGGTAAACTAAAAAGCAAAGACTCAAATCATACAAGACGCTCCAAGCAAAACACATATCATGTGGTGAATAAAAATATAGCTCCAATTAAAGTTACCGATGGAAGTAGACGAAAGAGGGGATGCCTTCCGGGGAATCCCCAAGCTTTGTCTTCATGGTGTCCTTAGATTATCTTGGGGGTGCCATGGGCATCCCCAAGCTTAGGTTCTTGCCAATCCTTGTTCCATAATCCATCAAAAATCTTTCACCCAAAACTTGAAAACTTCACAACACAAAACTTAACAGAAATCTCGTGAGCTCCGTTAGCGAAAGAAAACAAAAGACCACTTCAAGGTACTGTAATGAAATCATTCTTTATTTATATTGGTGTTAAACCTACTGTATTCCAACTTCCTATGGTTTATAAACTATTTTACTAGCCATAGATTCCTCAAAATAAGCAAACAACACACGAAAAACAGAATCTGTCAAAAACAGAACAGTCTGTAGTAATCTGTAACTAATGCAAACTTCTGGAACTCCAAAAAATCAGAAAAAATAGGACGACCTAGACAATTCGTTTATTGATCAGCAGTAATTGGAATCACTATTTTATCACGTTCTGGTGATTTTTAACAATTATTTTCGTGAACAGAAAGTTTCTGGAAATTACAGCAAGATCAAATGACTATCATCCAAGAAGATCCTATAGGTTTAACTTGGCACAAACACTAACTAAAAAATAAAAACACATCTAACCAGAGGCTAGATCAAATATTTATTCCTAAACAGAAGCAAAAGCAAAAAACAAAAAATAAAATTGGGTTGCCTCCCAACAAGCGCTATCGTTTAACGCCCCTAGCTAGGCATAATAGCAAGGATAGATCTAGGTATTGCCATCTTTGGTAGGCAATTCTTCAATGAGACATCTATCATCCTTAGTTCTTTCTTTTTAGTAATTATCAAACTTTTAGGCACAAGATCGAAAAATTCATTCGTAGCAAATGGTTCCTTAATGATGGCAAAAAGATTGGGATGAATACTTATAGATTTGAGATCCGCAGTTTCCTTACTAGATGATTCACCCTTATTTTTAGGAACATACATAAGCTTGGGAGTTTTAGTAGGAGGATTTGGAGTATTCTTTATGGAAGAAAAAGCGGTTCCCAAGTTGGTAATGATACCCTCAAGCTTATCAATTCTAGTGGAATCTTGATTTATTTTCTCATTGACTATGGGTTCCTTCTCCTTAATATTTTTCAAAGTAACTCCTACCTTAGATCCATATTGGGTAATTTGGTTGTGGATCTTTTTATCCAGATTTTCAATTAACTCTACGGTAGCAACTTTATTCTCAATAATTTCAAGTCTTTGCATTACATGCTCCAAAGTTAACATAGTTCCATTAACCAAAAGAGGTGGTGAGCCAAATAAATCTATCATAGCATTATAAGAGTCAAAAGAATCGCTACTCATGAAATTCCCTCGGTATCAAAGGATTAGCGCCTACATAAAAATTGCGGAGAAGAACGGAAGTAGATTGCTTCCTGGCAGATCTATTTTGAGCATTGCAAATTCTATACCAAGCGTCTTTTAGATTTTCTCCCTCCCTTTGTTTAAAATTTAGAACTTTATTCTCGGGAGACAACGGAGAAGATAGAGGACTAGCCATAACGACAAGCAAGCGAGAAAGAGGCAAACGGCAAAAAGAGAGAGCGAATAAAACGGCAAGCGTGAAGTGGGGGAGAGGAAAACGAGAGGCAAATGGCAAATAATGTAATGCGGGAGATAAGGGATTATGATGGGTACTTGGTATGTTGACTTTTGCGTAGACCTCCCCGGCAACGGCGCCAGAAATCCTTCTTGCTACCTCTTGAGCACTGCGTTGGTTTTCCCTTGAAGAGGAAAGGGTGATGCAGCAAAGTAGCGTAAGCATTTCCCTCAGTTTTTGAGAACCAAGGTATCAATCTAGTAGGAGGCTACGCGCGAGTCGCTCGCACCTACACAAAACAAATAACTCCTCGCAACCAACGCGATAAGGGGTTGTCAATCCCTTCATGGTCACTTACGAGAGTGAGATCTGATAGATATGATAGGATAATATTTTTGGTATTTTTGTGATAAAGATGCAAAGTAAAATAAAAGCAAAGTAAAAAGCAAAGGAATAACTAAGTGTTGGAAGATTAATATGATGAAGATAGACCCGGGGGCCATAGGTTTCACTAGTGGCTTCTCTCAAGAGCATAAGTATTTTACGGTGGGTGAACAAATTACTGTTGAGCAATTGACAGAACTGAGCATAGTTATGCGAATATCTAGGTATGATCATGTATATAGGCATCACGTCCGAGACAAGTAGACCGACTCCTGCCTGCATCTACTACTATTACTCCACTCATCGACCGCTATCCAGCATGCATCTAGAGTATTATGTTCATGGAAACAGAGTAACGCCTTAAGCAAGATGACATGATGTAGAGGGATAAATTCATGCAATATGATAAAAACCCCATCTTGTTATCCTCGATGGCAACAATACAATACGTGCCTTGCTGCCCCTACTGTCACTGGGAAAGGACACCGCAAGATTGAACCCAAAGCTAAGCACTTCTCACATTGCAAGAAAGATCAATCTAGTAGGCCAAAACAAACTGATAATTCGAAGAGACTTGCAAAGATAACCAATCATACATAAAAGAATTCAGAAAAGATTCAAATATTGTTCATAGATAATCTTGATCATAAACCCACAATTCATCGGTCTCAACAAACACACCGCAAAAACAAGATTACATCGAATAGATCTCCACGAGAGAGGGGGAGAACATTGTATTGAGATCCAAAAAGAGAGAAGAAGCCATCTAGCTACTAAATATGGACCCGAAGGTCTGAGGTAAACTACTCACACTTCATCGGAGAGGCTATGGTGATGATGTAGAAGCCCTCCGTGATGGATGCCCCCTCCGGCGGAGCTCCGGAACAGACCCCAAGATGGGATCTCGTGGGTACAGAAGGTTGCGGCGGTGGAATTAGGTTTTTGGCTCCGTATCTGATCGTTTCACTACTAGAAAAAGGGCTATAGATGGGATTGACACTAATGGCGCACCAGACAAGCCGTGCGCCATTAGTATATACTAATGGCGCACCAACTTGTGATACGCCATTAGAGATGAAACTACTAATGGCGCACCTGGCCCAGGGTGCGCCATTAGTATCAATTTTTTTTTTAACTAGTGCGCCTGTCCAAACATACTAATGGCGCATCCAGACAAAGTGCGCCATTAGTAGTTGAAACTACTAATGGCGCACCATGCACAGGGTGCGCCATTAGTATATAAAAAAAATAAAATTTAACTAGTGCGCCTGTCCAAACATACTAATGGCGCATCCAGAGACAGTGCGCCATTAGTAGTTGAAACTACTAATGGCGCACTTGTCCCGGGGTGCGCCATTAGTATAAAAAAAATTTAACTAGTGCGCCTGTCCAAACATACTAATGGCGCATCCAGAGACAGTGCGCCATTAGTAGTTGAAACTACTAATGGCGCACCTGGACCAGGGTGCGCCATTAGTATGAAATTTTTTTTAACTAGTGCGCCTGTCCAAACATACTAATGGCGCATCCTGCCCGCGGTGCGCCATTACTAGTTGTAACTAGTAATGGCGCACCAGGCCCAGGGTGCGCCATTAGTATAAAAAGTGTTTTTTTACTACTGCGCCTGTACAAACATACTAATGGCGCACCACCAGGAGGTGCGCCATTAGTAACCTGGATTACTAATGGCGCATCTAGAGTTGGTGCGCCATTAGTAAGTGGGCAGCAACAAGATATTTTGGACAGCCTCTCCTACCCACACTCACTTTCTCCGCACTTCATTCTCTCCACCTCCTCCTTGTCTCGGGTGCCTCCTCTTTTTCACCTCATTTCCACCATAGATTCATTCAATTTAAGTGGTTAAATTACCTTGTTTTGATAGGTAAGTAAGGGGGAAAGCTATATTTATGTTGTTCTCCCTACAACAATGTGCACATGCACTTTTTATGGCCTAGCTAGATCTATGTATGTTCGTGGTGTTGCATATGTTTGTGGTGTTGCATATGTGTTTGTGTTTGGAGGTGTACCGGTATTTGAAATGCGATAGTTGCCAATATTTTGCCGGAATGTTGATTCATTTCCGTTTCGGCGAGAATTTTGGCATTAAGCATTCTTTTTGGTCCTATTTTTAGGGAAAGTCATGCCAAATTTTTTCTTGGTTCTAAAATATCGTTTTGCTCTACCCCGCAGGCGACCATGGTCCGCATGATGACCGAAGGCATCGTGAATAGGTTTTTGAGGTCCACGAAGGCCGAGATGCTTGAAAAGAACGAGACGGAGATAAGATGTCCGTGTCGAAGATGCAAGCTGAAGAGCCTTATTGCGGACCCGGAATCCTGGCAGGTGCGGGATCACCTGCTCTTGCGTGGTTTCATGGATGGCTATCGGTGGCAAGGTGATGAAGATGACTACGAAGTCGTCCATGGGGGCCGGGCAAGAAATGAGGAAGGGCAGCAAGACAACCACCGCGGCTCGGGTGGGCGAGAAGACGAAGAATCCCCAGGAGATGATCACGACGGTGATGCTGTACACAGTCATCGTGTAGAAGATGCAGGACATGATGATGAGGAAGATGTCGGAGCAGACGACGGGCATGATCATGAAGATGATGATGCCGGCAGAGCAGACGACGCTGGACCATCGATGGGCTGGGTGCAGGACCCTCATATTCAAGAGCTGCTTCTCAAGCAGACGGATAACGCAAGAGCTGCCGCCCGAGAGAAAGCCAAGATGGATCAACTTGAGTTAGACACGGTTACTCCATTGTATGAAGGATGCAGGCCCGAGGATACCCGCCTGAAAGTAACGCTCATGGCTCTGGAGATGAAGGTAAAACACAAAATGACCGACGCATGCTTCGACGAGAACATGTCATTCTGGCACGAACGTCTTCCCAAGGGGAACAAGTGCCCGACCAGTTTGGAGGAGGCGAAGAAAATCGTGTGTCCTCTGGATTTACCGCACGTGAAATACCATGTGTGCATGAACAATTGCATCATTTATCGGGACGAGCACGCGGAGTCTACCATATGTCCGGTGTGCGGCGTCACTCGATACAAGAAGAGGAAGAAAGCTCCTCGAAAAGTGGTGTGGTACTTTCCGATCACTCCTCGTCTGCAGCGGTATTTCGCGGACCCTAAGGTAGCAAAGCTCCTGCGTTGGCACGCGGATAGGGAGGAGAAGAAGCGAGAAGATGACGCAAATGATCCGGAGATAGATAAAAAAGACAAGATGCTGAGTCACCCTAAGGATGCGAGCCAGTGGCAAGCGTTGAACTTCGAAGACCTAGAATTTGGGAACGATCCAAGGAACATCGTGCTGGGCGCGAGCACCTATGAAGTCAATCCGTTTGGCAGCCAGAGAAGCACACATAGCACCTGGCCTGTGTTTGTGTGGATGTACAACCTTCCCCCCTGGTTGTGCATGAAGAGGAAGTACATTCACATGAGTATGCTAATTGAAGGACCGAAACAACCAGGGAACGACATCAATCTATATCTGGGGCTGCTGAAAGAGGAGCTAGACACGCTGTGGAAAACGCCAGCCAATACGTGGGACGCCGCAGAGAAAGAATATTTCCCTATGAGAGCCGCGCTGCTCACGACGGTGCACGACTATCTCGGTTACGGATATCTCGCAGGGCAGGTGGTCCACGGATTTTCTGGATGCGTCAGGTGCATGGATGACACAACGTATCGCCAGCTAGATAGAGATCCCGGGTCTTTGAAAACTGTGTTCATGGGACATCGAAGGTGGCTTCGCGATGATGACCTGTGGAGAAAACGCAAGGATCTATTCGATGGTGAAACCGAAGCCCGAGGACGACCGCGTACGAGGAGCGGCGAGGAAATAGACGAGCTGTTGAAAAATTGGAAAGACTGCCCACTGCCGGGAAAGAAGCAAATGGCGCCAGAGCCGGGAAAGAAGCGAAAGGCGCCAGAGCCGCTGCTGAAGGTATGGAAAACGAGGTCTGTTTTCTGGGACTTGCCGTACTGGAAGATCCACCGTGTGCCTCACAGCCTTGATGTCATGCATATCACGAAGAACGTGTGCGAGAGTCTGCTTGGTACCCTGCTCAACATGCCAGAGAGGACCAAAGATGGGCCGAAAGCAAGGGCAGACTTGAAATCAATGAGCATCAGGCAGGAGCTTCACGCTATATATGATGATGAAGATGATGATGATGATGATGAGGCGAAGCAGGACAAGGAAAGTCGTCGCAAAGGCAAAAAGGCCAAGAAGACCGGAAATGACTACCCTCCCGCGTGCTTCACTCTAAGTCAGGAGGAGATCGAGCAGTTTTTCACCTGCCTCGTAGGAGTAAAACTTCCTTACGGTTACGCGGGGAAGATAAGCAGATACCTAGACCTAGCGAAGCTGAAGTTCAGCGGGATGAAGTCTCACGACTGTCACGTGCTGATGACGCAGATACTTCCAGTTGCAATCCGTGGGATCATGGACGCGCACGTCCGTGAAATGCTATTTGGCCTATGCAACTTTTTCGACGTCATCTCTCGGAAGTCTGTTGGCGTAAGGCAACTCAGAAGGCTACAGGAAGAGATAGTGGTGATACTATGCGAGCTTGAGATGTACTTCCCGCCCGCATTCTTCGACGTTATGGTGCATCTGCTGGTCCATATCGTGGACGATATCATCCAACTCGGGCCGACGTTCCTGCACAGCATGATGTCGTTCGAAAGGATGAATGGTGTCATCAAAGGATACGTTCGCAACATGTCACGTCCAGAGGGAAGCATAGCCAGGGGCTTTCTGACCGAAGAGTGCATCTCCTACTGCACGAATTATCTAGGCATCGAGAACCCCGTTGGTCTGCCCGTCAACAGGCACCTCGGCAGGCTCGCTGGATGGGGTCACCGCGAGGGTCGCCGCGAAATGCATGTCGACTTCGAGGGTCGACTCGCCGACTTTGAAAGAGCAAACCTAGTCGCGCTACAACACATAGACGTGGTCGATCCTTGGGTGGTAGAGCACAAAACCTTTATTAAGAAGACGTACAATGACCGAGGCCAACAGAGGACGGACGGAGATATACTCAAAGAGCACAACTCATGTTTCACGCGTTGGTTCAAGCAGAAGCTTCTGTCGTACCCTTTACATGAGGATTCTTCCGCGGAAGAACAACTCATATTCGCCTTGTCACAGGGCGCCGAGCACAACCTGATGACCTATGAGGCGTACGATATCAACGGCTACACATTCTACACCGAGGCCAAGGACATGAAGAGCGATCGTTATCAGAACTCCGGGGTAACAATGGAATCCTACACCGGTAACGACAAGGACAGATACTACGGAAGGATCGAGGAGATCTAGGAGCTGAGCTACGCTGGAGAGAAGGTCCCGACGTTCCGTGTCAGATGGGCCAAGAGCGTCCTAAAAGAAGACCGGTATTTCACCACCATGGTTATACCCGAAGCCAAATCCAAGACCGCAGGCGCAAACGTCACCGCGAAAAATGAGCCATGGGTACTGGCTTCCCAAGTGGACCAATGCTTCTTCATTACCGACCCGTCAAAGCCCAGTCGTGTTGTTGTGAGGAGAGGCAAAAGGAAGATCATCGGAATGGATGGAGTAGCCAATGAGCAAGACTTCGACAAGTACGGTGACCCGAGAATCGAACATGACGACGATGATGAAGTAGCAGCATACACCACAAGAAGAAGCAGGACCACCCTACCTAAAGGACGTCCGTTCCACAGAAGAACTCCATTTGCGAAAAAGAAGGGCAAGAATATTGTGAACAGATAGCTAGCTAAAATCGATTGTATTTAAATCGTAGCCTTCATTTCTCGATTGTATTTCATGGGCACTTTTTGAACTATCATGAATATTTTTAAATTTCATGGACACTCGATCTCGATCCCCCTCCATCTCGATCGCTAGCTATCCCACCTCGCCAGATCCGGCCCCCCTCGCCGCTGAGCACCCCCCGGTTATATCTGGCCATGGGCCGGGCCGGGCCGGGCCTGAAAAAGCCCACGGCAAAAAACTGAGGCCCAGGCCCTCCCAGGCCCTACCATCGGGCCTAATTTTCAAGCCCAAGCCTGAAAAAGCCCAAGCCCGTCCAGGCCCTGCTGGTGGGCTCAAAACTCAGGCCCAAGCCCGGCCCATGGGCAAGCCCATCGGGCCTAGGCCCTGGATTTTAGGGCCGGTCCTGGGTGGGCCGACAGGGCCGGGCCTGAGATGGCCAGGACTACCCCCGGTCCACCGGCCCCCCGCACCCCGCGCACCCTCCCCCGCTCCACCGGCATTACTGTTTGATGATATTATAAAAAAATTATTACTGTCTTATAAAAAAATATTACTGTTATGATTTAAACAAGTTTGAACATATTTAAACACAAATAAATATGAAACAGCATTTTAAATGCACAAAAAAAATTGTGGAGCCTGGGAATCGAACCCAGGACCTCCTGGTGTGAGAACTGGCTGCTGACCAGTCGAGCTAGTAGAGGCAACTTGGTGTGGACCAGGTCAGGTGGGAGATAACCTGTTGGCTCGAGCAGAAATAAAAAAAACAATACTAATGGCGCACCAGGGTGGGGTGCGCCATTAGTATGGATGTACTTATGGCGCACCGAGGGGTGGTGCGCCATTAGTATTGTGCCCTCGCCCGGCCCTCGATCCCCTTCCCCTCTCCTATCCCCGGCCCGGCCCAAACCTATCCCCTCTCTCTCCCTCGCCCTCGCCCTCGATCGATCCCCTTCCCCTCTCCTCTCCCGACGCCGCTGCCCCGCCGCCTCGACGCCTCCCAGTCGTCCTCGTCTCCGCCCCGACGCCCCGCCGCCCCGACGCCCCGCCGCCCCGTCGTCCTCGTCTCCGCCCCGCCGCCCCGTCGTCCTCGTCTCCTCGGCGCCGCTCTCCTCGTCTCCTCCCCGCTGGCCGCTGGCCGCGCCCGTGGCCAGCCCCGTCGCCCCGTCCGCGCTCCTCCCCGCCTTCCTCCAGGTACCCCGCCACCCGCCCCGGCGCTCGTGCCCGCCTTCCTTCTCATCACAAAGATCGGCAGTAGTGTCATTATTTTCATTAGGAGTTAAAGAACATGCTTAACTGAAACATGCTTAATTAAAAGAAGAGAAGAGAAGAGAATAGCAGAGCAAGCAATGCTACTGCTCCAAGCTAATCTGACTGAAATCAGAAATTACTGCAAGCAGCTCCATGAAAAGAAGTACTCCAAGCAGTACTACACCAAGTAATGTCACTTCAAGTAGTAATGTCACCAACTAATCTCTACTGGTGTCACTTGAAGCAGTAATCTCTTCAGTTAACTATAGTTACAAATACTGCAAGCTACTGGTGTCACTAATCTCTTCAGTTAATTGTAGCTACAAATACTGCAAGCTACTGCCAATGACCAAGTACTAACACCAAGCTACACCAAGTACTGTATGAGTACCATTTAACTACTCCAATAAGAACTACTGGATCATTGAACTACTCCACGGTGCAGTAATATAAATTCAGTTAAATTTAATTAATGGAAAAGATTCACCTAGCAAGGTTTATTGACAGGAATAAACACTAGCAATATTGACATGGAGTAGTTTATTTGACAGGAGTAAATAGTAACAGTAGCACAAGATTGTTGTAAGAACTTGCATAGTAAGAGCAGAAATGACAGTAAGATAAGGTACTGAACTGTTTCAGTCAGGGCCTCAGGGGTGTGCCTCCTACAGCACTTAATCAATAGGACAAATGCATCGAACCACTCCAGCTGTTACAATTAAACATTATTTACGCAAACTTATCAGTTGAGTCCTAAAGTCGTGTTAAATTAGGCTCAAGAGGAAAAGCCCTCTAAAGTATCCCTTATGTGTACAGTACAACATAATATGATAAGCATATCTGCATGTCATTTTATGATGCATTGATGTGTAGTTAGCGATAGTAAAATGGAGTTGGATCCTAGTCATTTGATTGGAACAGTTTAACCCTGCAGTTACTATTAATAAATTTTTGAACTTGCAACTCCTGCTACAACCTAGAACAATTAATGTGGAGAACTTTGACGATCTTTAATGGGTTTAATGATTTGACCGCAATTAATACAATGCTGAAAAGTTGTAATTGTTCAATCCACTGTTCCTGTATGAGATGTAGACCCAACATGCAATTTGCTCTCTAATGTCAACAAGAATTAAATTGACAATGAGATACATTTCAGTTTACTTTTGAAAATGCTACCTTTGCTTTGATCCTCCTTTTCGGATACACTCGGCATAGCTCTAGGACCTTGTTCCAAGATGTTTTCCTGGGCAGCAACAGTATTAGTCTTTGCCTTACTTTTTTTTCTATGGCCCTACAGGTGGAGGCAAATGATTAAATATTTTTTATCTTCGTTAACAAACTAACTTTACAGTAACTATTCTACGTTACATAGAAAACTGGAAATAACCACATGTCCTTGATTGATTTGTAGTTTTGTAGTTGGTTGTTACAGAATGCAGTACCTTGGTTGTGAAGATTATAAAAATTATGACAATGTTGTGCAGGAGTAGTAATAAGAGAAGATCGCTCTGAGGTGAAGGAAGCAAGTGAGAGGCAAAGTGAGTTATTCTCTGGTCGTGTATTTAGTTAGTTACTTACTCCTGGTAGCTAATAAGTGGTTACTCTTTGGACTTTGGTGGTGTATGTATCAAAGCATGTTGTAAATATAGCAGCTCTGTTCCTTTTGTTGTAATGCCTAATGCCTTCATATTCTACTTGTATCACTGTATCATTGTAGCAAAAGTACAAGGATCAGATCACTTGGGCATGAAATGGTTCCAGAAACCAAAAGCCTGTTGTACATTATAGCAGTTCTCTGTGTTTTTCTGTAATGCCTAATGCCTTCTCTGTGTTTTTGTGCATAGATTTTAGGGCAAATTTAGCACAGTACAGTTAACAAAGTTAGAAATCTTTTAGGAAATTTTAAAAACAGTAGCAAAAAAATTAGGTATAAAAACAGTAGCAAATAAAAAAAGAGTAGCAAATATAGCTAGGGAAATTTTGTTTAGGTATAAAAACAGTAGCAAATAAAAAAAAGCAGTAGCAAATTAAAAAAGCAGTAGCAAAAAATTAGGTATAAAAACAGTAGCAAATATAGCTAGGGCAATTTTGTTTAGGTATAAAAAACAGTAGCTACAATTTGTAAAAAGTATGAGCAACTGAAAAATCATCCTGAAATATAGCTAGGACAAACTTCAGTCTTTTTTTTGTTTGTAACAGAAACTACAGTAGTAAATATTTCCTAAAGTAAATATTTTCAGTCATTACAAATATGATACTGCTTGGAGATGATACTGCTTGGTGTATTTTCCATGTTGTGATGGAGGCCTTTTTTGCCTTGTCCACCCGAGAGGCCCTTGAGTTTGCCGGAATGTCGATTAACTTCCGTTCCGGCAAATTCGGGTACTCCATATGTCCTATTTTCAGCAAAGGTCATGCTGAAATTTTCCGTGAATTTTAGCATGACTTTGCTAAAAATAGGACATATGGGGTACTTGTGACTAATGCATGGGCCGGGGTATCTTAGTAGTTAATTAAGTAGGATCAAGTGCCCCGGCGTACTTGTGACTAATGCATGGCTTTTAGGGTGCCTCGGTGTCGATAAAAACCGAAATGATGAAAGCTTAGGCTTTTAGGGTGCCTCGGCGTCGAAAAACCCTCAATGATAAAAGCTTAGCTTTTAGGATGCCTCGGTGTCGACAAACCCTAAATGATGAGACCATGATCTTGTTCCTTGACAATAACCAACTTTTTGACCAAACTTTGTTCCTATTTAGAGAGAAACATGGCCAACAACGATGAGGCCGGGGGTTCGAGCGTCAAGCCATTCTGGATGCTGTCCCAAGAGATGGAGGAACAACCTCACTTGTATGAGGACGCCGCCTCCCCCACCGATCCTGAGACCACTGATGGTACCGCCGAGGATGACCCCACTGATGCCACCACTGATGGTGCCGCCGAGGATGCCACCACTGATGGTGCCGCCGAGGATGCCACCACTGATGATGGCGGCGCACGCACAGTTGGCAGCCAACCGAAGAGGCAACGGAAGGACCGGCGCCCGACCGTGCTCCGCACCCTCAAGGAGGAAGTTACTGAAGTGGACTCCGACGGGAATCCAACGGCGCCCGAACGAATAGTCAAGGGGTACTCTCTTCAGCTCGGGTGCATTCTCCGGAGCACCGTCTCGATCAACACCGAGAACCTGAGGCATCCTGACCGAGGGAATTTGCGCAACCTCCTCTTCACGAAGCTGCACGAACGATACAAGTTCCCCGCTGAATTTAAAACACAAGCCTCAAAGGGAATAAAGTGAACAATGCTGCCCTCACGAAGATGAGCAAGGCCCTGTCTACCTGGAAAAGCAATGTGAAGAGAATGATTGAGAAAGGTGAGAGTTATGAGAAGATCAAGGAGAAAAATCCTTCGATCACCGAAGATGACAACAACGACTTCAAGATCAATTGCTCGAGCACCGCAAACTCCGAATCAAGTAAGTGGGGGAAAGAAATGCGGGAGCTGAACTTAGGGGAACACACACTCGGTCCCGGCGGTTACAGAGTGGCGGAGCCTATATGGGACAAGGAGGAGGCGGACCGTGCCGAGCAAGGCCTACCGCCCCTCTTCGATAAATACGGTGACAAGCAGACCAAGAACTTTGTCAGGGCCCGGTACAAGAAGGACCCGAAAACAAAGGAGCTTACCACGGATCCGAAGACCAGGGCGCTTGAGCTTGTTCTGGTAAGGAATACACCCCCTCGTAATTAGCTCCATATGGTTGCATTCTAATTAATGAAGCCAAATTTCTAAATGGTTCACATTCCTTCCGCAGGCGACTGAAAGCAGTAGCGCGGGGTCGACTAAGAGCAACCCTTGGGACACCACTCTAAATAGGGCGTTGAATGTAATGAAGAACAAGGATAAGCTCAGTAAGCCGACGTCAGCTGGTCGTGTGGCCGGCAAGGCTTGTCGACAAAATGGTCGTCATACTATGACACTGCTGGGCGAAAGGAGAAAAAGACCAGCTCGGAAAGCCAGGCGCGCGAGGTTCAAGAACTCAGGGCACAGGTGGCGCGGATTCCGGAGATTGTCCAAGAGCAAGTGCAACAACAACTCGGAGCGACGATCACCGCCATTGTGCCTACCTTGATCCATGGGATTAGTGCGTGGATTGCGGGCGGCCAACAGGGGCCGCCCCCAATTCCTAGCTTCACGGCCAGCAACTCGCAGAACGCGATGGCGGGGCCATTGGTGTCTCCGGCGGAGCCGGCATTGGTGTCTCCGACGCCGGCACGGGAGCTTAATGCACCCGGGTGTACGCCGGCCGGCACCTCTGCAGCAAGCGGCCCCTCCGTCAACTGCACGCCCGCCGTTGGCGGTGCCTCGACATTAGCCGAGCTCGACGCCATCATCACGGTAACTAATTAAGCCTCTCTCGGCTGAGGACTTCATCTCCTTGCCTTTGACTGGGCATCCCTAACGCCCTACATGTTTTCGCAGGGCGCCGCCGACGTTCCGTGCACTCTCCTGCACTTCGTGAACAACGAGTTGGTCGATGTCGCCAAGGGCAAAATCGTTCAACCGGGCAACCCCTTGTTCCACGGTACCCAGATGCCACCCAACTTGTTTAGGGTTCAACTGGTTCGGGTGCTGCCAGGCTGCGACGAGGTGTTACCTCCGATTCGACCAATGGGGGCCGACGATGATGACGTGATGAACCTCAGCGCCTGCCTGAGCTGGCCCCTGCTTTGGCCGAAGAGCCAGATTCGTTTGGGGGCGGGGGACACCACCCCAAAGACAACACCGCCAGTCGTGCCGGCGCCAAGTCGGCCCCATGGCAAGACCGCCGCAACGGTGCCGGACATCCCTATGCCACTGGATCCAAACATGCATATGGCACAGGATCAGAACGACGACGACGACGATACATTTGCCAACGTCGATCAGTACTTTGCCGATCATGGGGATGGTGGCGACTTCATGGGGCCTCCTTCTCAAGAACCCAGCCCAACAAAAGACGTGTGCGATCTAGCTGGTACCGCGGAGAAGCCAAGTTGCAACAGGCGTCGTCTGCTGTTCAGCTCTCAGGAGACGCCTCCAGCTGCCGACTTCACCGAGCCTCAGATAGGCGAGGTGCGAAATATGATCAGCCCCAACACACTCAAGAAGGCGGTCTGTGAGCAGAACTAGGTCCCATTACAGGAGATCAAGAAGAAGGCACGCAAAAGAAAGACTAACAAGGGTGCGGGCCAGCCGGCACCGAGTACGATCCGTGCTCAGGACGGGCCACCTTCAACTGCGGATATCTCGAGGAGGGTGCATGTGGCGGGTAGGCCGATGCTACCGAGAAATATGCTCGATGCTGCAACCGGTGCTATGCGGAGTCTTCATGACAGTGTGCTTTCTTTGGAGAAGCGGCGTCTCCGAGAGAAGGATGTGGCATACCCGGTTTTCGCGGCCAAGGTGCCAGAGGGCAAGGGCTTTGTGGATAACTCCATCGGGGTACGATCGTCCTGCGGTTTGATGACATCCATGCTATGTTGAACCTTCATCCGCTGCACTACACCTTCGTTCGGCTATTTTCGCTGAGTATGGAGATGCGGATCATTCGCGACAAGACCCCGGACATCGTGATAGTCGACCCCTTCTACATGCGTGCCAAGATCTTGGGCAGCGCTGGGGACCGGCAAGTCGCGAGTTCTTACCTCGAAGGCGTCATTCTGGCAAACCAAGATAAGGACAACTTCCTCGTGCCTTACTTTCCCGAGTAAGTCCTCCCCTCAACCGCCCCGTAACATATGAATTCTTAGATTTCGATCGTTTTTCTTTTAACATTCCGTGTTTTCTGCAGTGACACACATTGCACGCTCATCCTCCTAAGCCCCAAATATTCCATGGCCACGTATTTCGACCCGGACCGTCAGTCGAACGTAGACTACACAAATGTCAAGAAGGTTCTTGATGATGTTCTCCCCGGCTACGTCAAATCTGGAGGCACCTTCACCAGGCCTATTCGTAAGTACGGCAAGCACGTGTACTCCCACAACACGACGTTCTGCTGCGTCAAGCAGCCGCCTGGCGGTCAGAAGGGTGCCTACTACGCCATCCATCACATGCGGGCGATCGTACGGGACCATCATCAACTACTGCTACCGAGTAGACTCAAAGATTGGGCCGCGAGCGTGTCGGCAATCCAGGACGCGGACATCAGACAAGAATTCTTTCGCATCCAGTCGGAGTTTGCGGAAATCATCCATCAAGATGTCCTTCGTACCTCGGGGCAGTTCTACCTCAGAAATCAACCGTCCAACAATGACATCGACACAATCCTACAAATGCAGGCTGACAACGGCCGTGGTTTCATGACTCCCACGATAGACGGCGGCTTCATCCACGCTCCGGTGCCTTGAGTCGAGTCGAAAGCAGTGATGCTGTGTCTAGTTCTGAAACATCGATTGGCTCATGTTGTAATTAAACTTTAATGAACTTGTAGTATGTCTCTTTGGTTTCGAGAGTCCTTCAACTTAGATGTAATCGATGCTATTAATGTCTTGCTTTTCTCTTCCGATCGTTCTCTTGCATACTTATATATTGCTTATGTATTGTCTGTGAATTGGTACTAACGTTTCGTTTGGCTACTGCATAGCGATGCCGTGGTATGTCGTGTACAAGGGTAAGGTTCCCGGAGTCTACGACGACTGGGAGGAGTGTCGGAGACAGGTTCACCGATTCAGCGGTAACAGTTACAAAGGGTACGCCACTAGGGTCGAGGCCGAATCTAGATACGCCCGCTATCTAGCGGGAGAGGGGAGGGAGCGTTGGAGGAACCGGATGAAGACGAGTTTCATCGTGATGATGCTCATCGTGATGACCGCAGCTCTCTTCTATGTGATGGTAGTTTAGATGATCGATATCGACTTGTAATGTGAAGACAAACTCGCGGTCTTGAGACTTGTAATATAATGATTCATACTTATACATTTTGTTCGGTCTTTTCAATTCGGAGGCTAATATGATGAATTGTATTCGGAGACTAAAATGATGAATTGTATTCAGAGACTAATCTTTTATTGTATTCGATGAATCTGTTGTTGATGTGTGCTGTCTATATTTTGTCCAATTATACATTTTGTAACCTGTGCAAAAAACAGAAAATAAAAAAATAAAAAAAACTAATATTCATACTAATGGCGCATCACATCATAGTGCGCCATTAGTATGCCAAAGGATACTAATGGCGCATCACTAAACAGTGCGCCATTAGTATGCCAAAGGATACTAATGGCGCATCACTAAACAGTGCGCCATTAGTATGCCGAAGTTACTAATGGCGCATCCATCTGTAGTGCGCCATTAGTATGCCAAAGCACCTGGTATACATGGCCCCCTGGGAGGCATACTAATGGCGCACTGTAGTATATACTCATGGCGCATCTGGGGTGCGCCATTAGTATACCAGATACTAATGGCGCACCAGTGGTGCGCCATTAGTAAAATATACTAATGGCGTGCTACTAATGGCGCACCACTGATGCGCCATTAATGGCCAGATTAGGTGCGCCATTAGTAGTCCTTTTTCTAGTAGTGTTTGGGGGTACGTAGGTATATATAGGAGGAAGGAATATGTCAGTGGAGCAACAGGGGGCCCACGAGGGTGGAGGGCGCGGCCTGGGGGGGTGGGCGCGCCCCCTACCTCGTGGCCTCCTCTTTTGTTTATTGACGTAGGGTCCAAGTCTCCTAGATCATATTCTTCCTAAAAATCACGTTCCCGAAGGTTTCATTCCGTTTGGACTCCGTTTGATATTCCTTTTCTGCGAAACTCTGAAATAGGCAAAAAAACAGCAATTCTGGGCTGGGCCTCCGGTTAATAGGTTAGTCCCAAAAATAATATAAAAGTGAATAATAAAGCCCAATAATGTCCAAAACAGTAGATAATATAGCATGGAGCAATCAAAAATTATAGATACGTTGGAGACGTATCAGGCATCCCCAAGCGTAATTCCTGCTCGTCCTCGAGTAGGTAAATGATAAAAACAGAATTTTTGATGCGGAGTGCTACTTGGCATAATTTTAATGTAATTCTTATTAATTGTGGTATGAATATTCAGATCTGAAAGATTCAAGACAAAAGTTTAGTATTGACATAAAAATAATAATACTTCAAGCATACTAACAAAGCAATCATGTCTTCTCAAAATAACACGGCCAAAGAAAGTTATCCCTACAAAATCATATAGTCTGGCTATGCTCTATCTTCACCACACAAAGTATTTAAATCATGCACAACCCCGATGACAAGCCAAGCAATTGTTTCATACTTTTGACGTTCTCAAACTTTTTCAATCTTCACGCAATACATGAGCGTGAGCCATGCATATAGCACTATATGGGGAATAGAATGGTGGTTGTGGAGAAGACAAAAAAGGAGAAGATAGTCTCACATCAACTAGGCGTATCAACGGGCTATGGAGATGCCCATCAATAGATATCAATGTGAGTGAGTAGGGATTTCCATGCAACGGATGCACTAGAGCTATAAGTATACGAAAGCTCAACAAAAGAAACTAAGTGGGTGTGCATCCAACTCGCTTGCTCACGAAGACCTAGGGCATTTCGAGGAAGCCCATCATTGGAATATACAAGCCAAGTTCTATAATGAAAATTTCCCACTAGTATATGAAAGTGACAAAATGAGAGACTTTCTATCATGAATATCATGGTGCTACTTTGAAGCACAAGTGTGGTAAAAAGGATAGTAACATTGTCCCTTCTCTCTTTTTCTCTCTTTTTTTTATTTGGGCCTTTTCTCTTTTTTTAGGCCTCTTTTTTTTCGTCCGGAGTCTCATCCCGAGTTGTGGGGGAATCATAGTCTCCATCATCCTTTTCCTCACTTGGGACAATGCTCTAAAAAATGAAGATCATCACACTTTTATTTTCTTACAACTCAACAATTACAACTCGATACTTAGAACAAAATATGACTCTATATGAATGCCTCCGGCGATGTACCGGGATATGCAATGAATCAAGAGTGACATGTATGAAAGAATTATGAATGGTGGCTTTGCCACAAATACGATGTCAACTACATGATCATGCTAAGCAATATGACAATGATGAAGCATGTCATAATAAACGGAACGGTGGAAAGTTGCATGGCAATATATCTCGGAATGGCTATGGAAATGCCATGATAGGTAGGTATGGTGGCTGTTTTGAGGAAGGTTTATGGTGGGTGTATGATACCGGCGAAAAGTGTGCGGTATTAGAGAGGCTAGCAATGGTGGAAGGAAGAAAGTGCGTATAATCCATGGACTCAACATTAGTCATAAAGAACTCATATACTTATGGCAAAAATCTACAAGTTATCAAATCAAAGTATTACGCGCATGCTCCTAGGAGGATAGATTGGTAGGAAAAGACCATTGCTCGTCCCCGACCGCACTCATAAGGAAGAAAATCAATAAATAAATCATGCTCCGATTTCATCACATAACGGTTCACCATACGTGCATGTTACGGGAATCACAAACTTTAACACAAGTACTTCTCAAATTCACAATTACTCAACTAGCATGACTCTAATATCACCATCTTTATATCTCAATACAATTATCAAGCATCAAACTTCTCATAGTATTCAACACACTCATAAGAAAGTTTTTTACTAATCTTGAATACCAAGCATATTAGGATTATTTAAGCAAATTACCATGCTATTTAAGACTCTCAAAATAATTTAAGTGAGGCATGAGAGATCAATAGTTTCTATAAAACAAATCCACCACCGTGCTCTAAAAGATATAAGTGAAGTACTAGAGCAAAACTATATAACTCAAAAGATATAAGCGAAGCACATAGAGTATTCTAACAAATTCCAAATCATGTATGGCTCTCTCAAAAGGTGTGTAAAGCAAGGTTGATTGTGGTAAACTAAAAAGCAAAGACTCAAATCATACAAGACGCTCCAAGCAAAACACATATCATGTGGTGAATAAAAATATAGCTCCAACTAAAGTTACCGATGGAAGTAGACGAAAGAGGGGATGCCTTCCGGGGAATCCCCAAGCTTTGTCTTCATGGTGTCCTTAGATTATCTTGGGGGTGCCATGGGCATCCCCAAGCTTAGGTTCTTGCCAATCCTTGTTCCATAATCCATCAAAAATCTTTCACCCAAAACTTGAAAACTTCACAACACAAAACTTAACAGAAATCTCGTGAGCTCCGTTAGCGAAAGAAAACAAAAGACCACTTCAAGGTACTGTAATGAACTCATTCTTTATTTATATTGGTGTTAAACCTACTGTATTCCAACTTCCTATGGTTTATAAACTATTTTACTAGCCATAGATTCCTCAAAATAAGCAAACAACACACGAAAAACAGAATCTGTCAAAAACAGAACAGTCTGTAGTAATCTGTAACTAATGCAAACTTCTGGAACTCCAAAAAATCAGAAAAAATAGGACGACCTAGACAATTCGTTTATTGATCAGCAGAAATTGGAATCACTATTTTATCACGTTCTGGTGATTTTTAACAATTATTTTCGTGAACAGAAAGTTTCTGGAAATTACAGCAAGATCAAATGACTATCATCCAAGAAGATCCTATAGGTTTAACTTGGCACAAACACTAACTAAAAAATAAAAACACATCTAACCAGAGGCTAGATCAAATATTTATTCCTAAACAGAAGCAAAAGCAAAAAACAAAAAATAAAATTGAGTTGCCTCCCAACAAGCGCTATCGTTTAACGCCCCTAGCTAGGCATAATAGCAAGGATAGATCTAGGTATTGCCATCTTTGGTAGGCAATTCTTCAATGAGACATCTATCATCCTTAGTTCTTTCTTTTTAGTAATTATCAAACTTTTAGGCACAAGATCGAAAAATTCATTCGTAGCAAATGGTTCCTTAATGATGGCAAAAAGATTGGGATGAATACTTATAGATTTGAGATCCGCAGTTTCCTTACTAGATGATTCACCCTTATTTTTAGGAACATACATAAGCTTGGGAGTTTTAGTAGGAGGATTTGGAGTATTCTTTATGGAAGAAAAAGCGGTTCCCAAGTTGGTAATGATACCCTCAAGCTTATCAATTCTAGTGGAATCTTGATTTATTTTCTCATTGACTATGGGTTCCTTCTCCTTAATATTTTTCAAAGTAACTCCTACCTTAGATCCATATTGGGTAATTTGGTTGTGGATCTTTTTATCCAGATTTTCAATTAACTCTACGGTAGCAACTTTATTCTCAATAATTTCAAGTCTTTGCATTACATGCTCCAAAGTTAACATAGTTCCATTAACCAAAAGAGGTGGTGAGCCAAATAAATCTATCATAGCATTATAAGAGTCAAAAGAATCGCTACTCATGAAATTCCCTCGGTATCAAAGGATTAGCGCCTACATAAAAATTGCGGAGAAGAACGGAAGTAGATTGCTTCCTGGCAGATCTATTTTGAGCATTGCAAATTCTATACCAAGCGTCTTTTAGATTTTCTCCCTCCCTTTGTTTAAAATTTAGAACTTTATTCTCGGGAGACAACGGAGAAGATAGAGGACTAGCCATAACGACAAGCAAGCGAGAAAGAGGCAAACGGCAAAAAGAGAGAGCGAATAAAACGGCAAGCGTGAAGTGGGGGAGAGGAAAACGAGAGGCAAATGGCAAATAATGTAATGCGGGAGATAAGGGATTATGATGGGTACTTGGTATGTTGACTTTTGCGTAGACCTCCCCGGCAACGGCGCCAGAAATCCTTCTTCCTACCTCTTGAGCACTGCGTTGGTTTTCCCTTGAAGAGGAAAGGGTGATGGAGCAAAGTAGTGTAAGCATTTCCCTCAGTTTTTTAGAACCAAGGTATCAATCCAGTAGGAGGCTACGCGCGAGTCCCTCGCATCTACACAAAACATATAACTCCTCGCAACCAATGCGATAAGGGGTTGTCAATCCCTTCACGGTCACTTACGAGAGTGAGATCGGATAGATATGATAGGATAATATTTTTGGTATTTTTGTGATAAAGATGCAAAGTAAAATAAAAGCAAAGCAAAAAGCAAAGGAAATAACTAAGTGTTGGAAGATTAATATGATGAAGATAGACCCGGGGGCCATAGGTTGCACTAGTGGCTTCTCTCAAGAGCATAAGTATTTTACGGTGGGTGAACGAATTTCTGTTGAGCAATTTGACAGAATTGAGCATAGTTATGAGAATATCTAGGTATGATCATGTATATAGGCATCACGTCCGAGACAAGTAGACCGACTCCTGCCTGCATCTACTACTATTACTCCACTCATCGACCGCTATCCAGCATGCATCTAGAATATTATGTTCATGGAAACAGAGTAACGCTTTGAGCAATATGACATGATGTAGAGGGATAAATTCATGCAATATGGTAAAAACCCCATCTTGTTATCCTCGATGGCAACAATACAATACGTGCCTTGCTGCCCGTACTGTCACTGGGAAAGGACACCGCAAGATTGAACCCAAAGCTAAGCACTTCTCCCATTGCAAGGATGATCAATCTAGTAGGCCAAACCAAACTGATAATTCGAAGAGACTTGCAAAGATAACCAATCATACATAAAAGAATTCAGAAAAGATTCAAATATTGTTCATAGATAATTTTGATAATAAACCCACAATTCATCGGTCTCAACAAACACACCGCAAAAAGAAGATTACATCGAATAGATCTCCACGGGAGAGGGGGAGAACATTGTATTGAGATCCAAAAAGAGAGAAGAAGCCATCTAGCTACTAACTATGGACCCGAAGGTCTGAGGTAAACTACTCACACTTCATCGGAGAGGCTATGGTGATGATGTAGAAGACCTCCGTGATGGATGCCCCCTCCGGCGGAGCTCCGGAACAGGCCCCAAGATGGGATCTCGTGGGTACAGAAGGTTGCGGCGGTGGAATTAGGTTTTTGGCTCCATATCTGATCGTTTGGGGGTACGTAGGTATATATATGAGGAAGGAGTACGTCGGTGGAGTAACAGGGGGCCCACGAGGGCAGAGGGCGCGCCCCCTACCACGTGGCCTCCTCTTTTCTTTCTTGACGTAGGGTCCAAGTCTCCTGGATCACATTCTTCCTAAAAATCACGTTCCCGAAGGTTTCATTCCGTTTGGACTCCGTTTGATATTCCTTTTTTGTGAAACTCTGAAATAGGCAAAAAAAACAGCAATTCCGGGTTGGGCCTCCGGTTAATAGGTTAGTCCCAAAAATAATATAAAAGTGAATAATAAAGCCCAATAATGTCCAAAACAGTAGATAATATAGCATGTAGCAATCAAAAATTATAGATACGTTGGAGACGTATCAATACGCACGGCAAGACATACATCAAGTGTTCCCAAATCATTAAAAGACTCAATCCGATAAGATAACTTCAAAGGGGAAACGCAATCCATTACAAGAGAGTAGAGGGGGAGAAGCAACATAAGATCCAACTATAATAGCAAAGCTCGCGATACATCAAGATCGTGCCAAATCAAGAACACGAGAGAGAGAGAGAGAGAGAGAGATCAAACACATAGCTACTGGTACATACCCTCAGCCCCGAGGGTGAACTACTCCCTTCTCGTCATGGAGAGCGCCGGGATGATGAAGATGGCCATCGGTGAGGGTTCCCCCCTCCGGCAGGGTGCCGAAACCGGGTCCCGATTGGTTTTTGGTGGCTACAGAGGCTTGCGGCGGCGGAACTCCCGATCTATTTTGTTCCCCGAAGTTTTTAGGGTATATGGATATATATAGGCGAAAGAAGTCGGTCAGGGGAGCCACGAGGGGCCTCGAGGGTGGAGGGCGCGCCCTAGGGGGTGGGCGCGCCCCCTACCTCGTGGCTCCCTCGTTTCTTTCCTGACGTGCACTCCAAGTCTATCAGGTTGCTTTCCTTCCAAAAATAACTTCAGAAAAGAGTCAGTCGACAAGTTTTTCATACCAACAGCATCATTCTTAGCCTTCTGCAAATTCATCTTGGCTAACTCCAGATCAAGATTGAGCTGGATCTGCTTCTGCTCCAAGTCAGCAAATCAAGCTCCAAGTACACAAGATTTCTGTGGTTAGGGGATAATCAGTCGACAGACATGAAGATTGGTTGCTTCCGAGCAATAGAGTGACAAGTTCATAAAGTTCTAAGACTACTGCCGAATCAAACATCCAACAGTAGTCTCGGGGACTACACCCAGTGGGTGCACTTAGCGTGCCCTCACTGGTCCAGTTTCTACTCGACATGGTCCGACTAGGCCGAGTAAAAAAAGGAAAAAAAGAAAGAAGAATGCAACAGTTGTTCTAAGACCCCAACCGACTGCCCGAAGTCAACCGCGGTCTCGGGGACTACACCCAGTCAGTGCACTCAGCGTGCTCCCACTGGGTCAGATTCCACTCGACATGGTCCGCCCAGATCGAGTGGAAGAACTGAAGAACAAGATATTTTTATCAAGACCTCCGCCGAATCACACATTCGACGGCGGCCTCGGGGACTACACCCAGTGGGTGCACTCTGCGTGCCCCCACTATTCTAAAGCTACAATCAACATAACCTAGTCGATTGTATCGGGAAAACTGCTCAGCATAAATTAAAACACCTAGTGGGTGTACGAATGCAAAAGTACAGACTGACAGATAGATGCACAAGAAAAGTTTTCAGGTGGCATATCCTAACAGAACAAGCGACAAGCTAAAGGATCAGTCGGAAATCAACCAACCTAGACGTGCTGCAGAGCTGAGTTTGCGTCATAAGCAGCTTGACTGGCCTCCCGAACCACTTTCATCTGCTCCATCATGATGCCTGCCTGGCGTATAGTTTCCTTGGCAGCACCCACTTGGTCCTCTGGGACGTGATGCGCAGTGAAGAGTGAAGACGGTGGATCAGCTGGAATCTGTGCATTCGACGCTGAGGGCTGGGCACTCGACAATGGTACGGCAAAAGTCATAGAAGCCCGGTTGGCATCACCGGTCTCCTGGATCACCGGTTCCGTCACTGGCGTCGACTGAGGCGTCTTGCCAGTTGATGTTTTCCTGCTCCTCCTTCCCATGAGCCTTAGCGGCACATCCTCGTCGTCGTCTAGAAGATCAATGACATTGGGTGGAGCTACAAAAGAATCAATTGCCAGAGTTCAGTCGACCAACAAAATATCTGGGAAAGTAAACACAAAATTGCAAGAGTCATGCCCGGATTAGAGGTGACTGTGTCTTCCATTTCCTCGTCATCATCTCTATAAACAGAAGTCCCAGAGGTAGCAACACTGCAAATCTCAAATTTCAGTCGGTCAGATCTTCCGAAGTGAGTCGACCAAAGATCAATTCATGCCAAACTAAAAAATCGAGTCCAAATATTACCCGGAAGCAATGGGAACAACCACTTTGATCATGGGCAAGGGCTTCCGATTTTTTGATGGCGCAACTTTGGATTGCTTTGGGGCCTTCTCAGTCGGCACAGGAGAGGACGTTTGAGGGCACTTCAAAGTCTGACCAGTCCGCGCAGTCGCTCTTCCATGGATACTTGCTGGATCATGGATGTGCTTGGATCACTTCTCAGTGCGAGGTGGTGAGTCGACTTCTTCGCCGTCACCTAAGTCATCACTTTCATCGTCTTCTTCTCCGTCAGAGTGCCACTCGCCGCTTTCGCCTTCGCTCACCTCCCCTTCTGGTTCCTGCTCCTGCTCTCCGTTGGGCATTGAGTACGTCTCGGTATAAATCTGCAAGGCACAGAGTCGACTGAATGTCAGTCGGTTCCAAAAGAAATCACACGTCAGAACAAAAAGACACTCGGGAGAGAAGAGTCAGACCTTCTCTAGTTCATTGGTGCTGTCGAACGGAGGAACTCTCCTGGACCCCCTGGGGTTGTCCTTATTGTCGGTGATGCCCTACCGCCACTGCACCACCACCTCCTCGTCGACTTCTTCCGGGTGGATCCGAGTGCTGTCTTCAACGCCCGAGTACAACCACATTGGATGATCACGAGCTTGGAGTGGTTGGATACGTCGTTTGAGAAACATGCCGGTCACACCGTCATGGACAAGCTGGACCACTCGCTCAACCAACATTGTTACCTCCACTTTCTCAGCCGAGGTCACTCTCAAGGGAGAGGGCTTCTCGACTCTCTCCATGGAAAAAGGAGGAAGGCCGGTCGACTGGCCAGGAGTCGGTTCATCCTTACAATAGAACCAAGTCGACTGCCAATCTCTAACCGACTCGGGAAGGGTCATGGCTGGGAAGGTGCTTTTACCCCTCATGTGAATCCCTAATCCTCCGCACATCTGGATCACATGTGTCCTCTCATCACTCGGATTGGCCTTTCTTACGACTTGAGAACGACAAGTGAAAATGTGCTTGAAGAGACCCCAGTGCGGTCGACAACCTAGGAAGTTTTTGCACATGGACACGAACGCAGCGAGGTATGTGATGGTGTTGGGAGAGAAATGATGGAGTTGGGCCCCAAAGAAATTTAGAAATCCCCGGAAAAAAGGATGTGGTGGCAAAGAAAACCCGCGGTCGACATGGGTGGCGAGAAGTACACACTCACCCTCTTGCAGCCGTGGCTCGGTCTCGTCCTCCGGGAGCCGCCAGGAGCCGCGGGGAATCAGACCCCCCCCTCCACCAGATCCTCCTGCTGGATCGTGGAGCAAATCCAGTCGCCTTGGATCCAGCCGGGCGGCAGGCCAGATCTCGACGACGATCCCCCCCGGCTGGAGTTCTTGCCCTTCGCCTTCGCCAGCGCCCTCTTCGCGCGCTCCAGGGCCGCCGTCCTGTCTTTCGCCATCTCAGCGGGGTGCGCTCGGACTGGGCGGCGGCGTCGAGGGAGGGGGCCAGCGCAGAGGAGAAACAGAGGAGGAAGAGAAGAAATGAGGCGCACAGTACAAAAGCACCGGCCAAAACTCCTTATATGGGCTGGTTTCTCGAGTGGCTGACCTGTGGGCCCAAGCAATCCTGTCAAATCCCGCAACAGTCGCGGTACGTGGCGAAAAAGGTGGTGCGG
This sequence comes from Triticum aestivum, assembly GCF_018294505.1. Lineage (NCBI taxonomy): Eukaryota > Viridiplantae > Streptophyta > Magnoliopsida > Poales > Poaceae > Triticum > Triticum aestivum. The sequence continues at coordinate 452,309,422 of NC_057796.1, forward strand.
AGATCGAGGCGCCCCTGCCTAATCCATTCTGATTACTGCGGCCCTCTCCGCCCTGCGCGCTTCCCCAAATTTCGAATCCTGCCAGATCCGGGAACGGCAGAGCAGTCAATCATGCCGAAGATTTTATACCATATCAAACAGTCGAAGCTTATTGATGAAAGTTCACTCAACAACTCCTGAATGGCTCAAGGCGACTGAAAATGAAGTTGGAACCTTTTGCGTGGTTCACCAATCTAAGTAAAGTGCTTCCGAAGCAAGAAAGTTGAGTCGGAACCACCTTCAACTTCAATTCCACTCGGACCCAGAACCATTCGGGGGCTAATGATGACGACATGTACCTAGGGTTGGGAAATAGACCTGATGTAAGTACCCTACCCAAGGACACTGCCCTACAATCAAAGGCATTCAAAAGATAGCAGATTCAATCGACTGAAATCACTACATAGTCCAATCCACTCAACTGATAGTCCCACTCGGACAACCCAATTCCATTCGACAAGAGTGCGCTCACTCGACCATAACAGAATCCACTCGGAAGTCAGAAGGCCTAAGGTCACCCTGAATGACAACGGTCGGGCCTTCACTCCGTAGGCTTAATGGTCATTTATGTAACTTTAATGCTGGTGTTACCAGTAACATTCCTATCTTTATGTACATTGAACTCTGTGTAACTGAGGGCCGGAGGGGTCTGGCAAACTCTATATAAGCCACCCCCTCCTCAGGCACAAGGGTTCGCACCCCCTGTAACTCCACACATATAATCCAATCGACCAAGCTCCCGAGCACCGAGACGTAGGGTTGTTACTTCCCCAGTGAAGGGCCTGAACTCGTAAATCTTGCGTGTACAACTTCACCATAGCTAGGATCTTGCCTCCTTATACCTACCCCCTATTCTACTGTCATTTTTAGAACCACGACAATTGCCGCATTTTATGATTATGAAATTTGGCAAATGGATGTCAAAATTGCATTCCTTAATGGATATCTTAAAGAAGTCTTATATGATGCAACCAGAAGGTTTTGTCGATCCTAAAGGTGCTAACAAAGTGTGCAAACTCCAGCGATCCATTTATGGACTGGTGCAAGCATCTCGGAGTTGGAATATACGCTTTGATAGTGTGATCAAAGCATATGGTTTTATACAGTCTTTTGGAGAAGCCTGTATTTACAAGAAAGTGAGTGGGAGCTCTAGCATTTCTAATATTATATGTGGATGACATATTGGTGATTGGAAATGATATAGAATTTCTGGATAGCATAAAAAGATTCATGAATAAGAAATTTTCAATGAAAGACCTCGGTGAAGCTGCTTAAATATTGGGCATCAAGATCTATAGAGATAGATCAAGACGCTTAATTGGACTTTCACAAAGCACATACCTTGATAAAGTTTTGAAGAAGTTCAAAATAGATCAGTCAAAGAAAGGGTTCTTACATTTGTTACAAGGTGTGAAGTTGAGTCAGACTCAATGCCCGACCACTTCAGAAGGGAGGGAGATAATGAAAGTCATTTCATATGCTTCAGTCATAGGTTCTATCATGTATGCAATGCTATGTACTAGACCTGATGTGTGCCTTGCTATAAGTTTAGTAGGGAGGTACCAAAGTAATCCAGGAGTGGGTCACTGGACAGCGGTCAAGAACATCCTCAAATACCTGAAAAGGACTAAGGATATGTTTCTCGTTTATGGAGGTGACAAAGAGCTTGTCGTAAATGGTTACGTAGATGCAAGCTTTGACACTGATCCGGATGACTCTAAGTCACAAACCGGATACGTATTTATATTGAATGGTGGAGCTGTCAGTTGGTGCAGTTCTAAGCAGAGCGTCGTGGCGGGATCTACGTGTGAAGCAGAGTACATAGCTGCTTCGGAAGTAGCAAATGAAGGAGTCTGGATGAAGGAGTTCATATCTGATCTAGGTGTAATACCTAGTGCATCGGGTCCAATGAAAATCTTTTGTGACAATACTGGAGCAATAGCCTTGTCGAAGGAATCCAGATTTATCAAGAGAACCAAAAACATAAAGAGACGCTTCAATTCCATCCGCGATCAAGTCAAGGAGGGAGACATAGAGATTTGCAAAATACATATGGATCTGAATGTTGCAGACCCATTGACTAAGCCTCTTCCACGAGCAAAACATGATCAGCACCAAGACTCCATGGGTGTTAGAATCATTACTACGTAATCTAGATTATTTACTCTAGTGCAAGTGGGAGACTGAAGGAAATATGCCCTGGAGGCAATAATAAAGTTGTTATTTTATATTTCCTGATATCATGATAAATGTTTATTATTCATGCTAGAATTGTATTAACCGGAAACTTGATACATGTGTGGATACATAGACAAAAACACCATGTCCCTAGTAAGCCTCTACTAGACTAGCTCGTTAATCAAAGATGGTTATGTTTCCTAACCATAGACATGTGTTGTCATTTGATGAACGGGATCACATCATTGGGAGAATGATGTGATCGACAAGACCCATCCGTTAGCTTAGCATAATGATAGTTAAGTTTTATTGCTATTGCTTTCTTCATGACTTATACATATTCCTTTCACTATGAGATTATGCAACTCCCGGATACCGGAGGAGTACCTTGTGTGCTATCAAACGTCACAACGTAACTGGGTGATTATAGAGATGCTCTACAGGTATCTCCGAAGGTGTTTGTTGGGTTGGCATAGATCGAGATTAGGATTTGTCACTCAGAGTATCGGAGAGGTATCTCTGGGCCATCTCGGTAATGCACATTATGATAAGCCTTGCAAGCAATGTAAATAATGAGTTAGTTACGGGATGATGCATTACGGAACGAGTAAAGAGACTTGCCGGTAACGAGATTGAACTAGGTATGATGATATCGACGATCGAATCTCGGGCAAGTAACATACCGATGACAAAGGGAATGACGTATGTTGTGATGTGGTTTGACCGATAAAGATCTTCACAGAATATGTAGGAACCAATATGATCATCTAGGTTCCGCTATTGGTTATTGACCGGAGATGTGTCTCGGTCATGTCTACATAGTTCTCGAACCCGTAGGGTCCGCACGTTTAATGTTAGATGACGATTTGTATTATGAGTTATGTGTTTTGGTGACCGAAGTTTGTTCAGAGTCCCGGATGAGATCACGGACATGACGAGGAGTCTCGAAACAGTCGAGAGGTAAAGATTCATATATTGGAAGGTTGTATTCGGACATTGGAATGGTTCTGAGTGATTCGGGTATTTTTCTAGAGTACCGAGGGGTTACCGGAACCCCCCAGGGGAAATCATGGGCCTCATGGGCCATGGGAGAGAAGAGGGGCCAACCCACAAGGGGGAGCCCCCCCCCCAGGGGAGTCCGAATAGGAAGGGGAGGGGCGCGGACCCCCTTTCCCTCTTCCTCTCCTCTCCTTCCCTCGTTCCCCCTCCGTTGGAAGGAAAAGGTGGTGGGGGCCGAATCCTACTTGGACTAGGATCCCTAGTAGGACTCGCGCCATGGCGCTCCCCTCCTGGCCGCTGGCCTCCTCCTCCCCTCCTTTATATATGGGGGCAGGGGGCACCCCAAAGGCACACCAAGAATTCTCTTAGCCGTGTGCGGTGCCCCCCTCCACAGTTTACTCCTCCGGTCATAGCGTCGTAGTGCTTAGGCGAAGCCCTGCGCAGATCACATCACTTTCGCCATCACCACGCCGTCGTGCTGATGGAAGTCTCCCTCGACCCTCTACTGGATCAAGAGTTCGAGGGACGTCATCGAGCTGAACGTGTGCTGAACACGAAGGTGCCGTACGTTCGGTACTTGGATCGGTTGGATCGTGAAGACGTTCGACTACATCAACCACTTTAACATAACGCTTCCGCTTTCGGTCTACGAGTGTACGTGCACACACTCTCCCCTCTCGTTGCTATGCATCTCCTAGATAGATCTTGCGTGATCGTAGGATTTTTTTTTTTGAAATTGCATGCTACGTTCCCCAACAAAAATCAAACAAGAAAATTACCTGGATCCAAAATATTAAAAATTTCCATGCAATTAAAAATAAATTTACCATGATATAGATTAAAATTTTCCATGTTCTTCCAAATAAAATTGCCATGCCATAGATAGGGATTTCAGTAACGAATTCTTGTGAGCTTGCCATGTGAACATAATGGATTTTTCTGGAACTTGCCATACTAACAAAAAAGGTGGTAGATATGAAAAAAATTCATAAAATTGTCTTATGAACAAAAAAGATTGCTCTAACCTTTGCCATGTGAGTGTTACAAAATTTATAAATTTGGCATGAATTATGAAATTAAAAAATATATAAACTTGCCATGGAAGGCACACGTTGAAATTTCTAAAGTCAAAACGATAAATTTGTCGTGGTCAATACAATAAATTTGCCATGGCGATTAAAAAAAACAATGTCATGATTCCAAAGAAACCCCCCCCCCCCCCATGTTTTTATAACAGTTTATGTCAAATTTGGCTTGGGCTACTACTAACAATTTTAGAAAAATGCCATGTTTTGTAGATAAGATGGCAAAACATTGGCGAATTGTCTATAAAACATGGCAAACATAGTGATCCTGGTTTAATTCCATAGGGCAATTTCTTTGTACTATGATTTCCAACAGTTCCATCCATTAATGTTCGTGTTAAAAAAGAGTAGCAACCTGTTGTTCAGGTGGAGAATGTTTGTTGACTCATGTAATACATCTGATAAGAAAAATATTGATGCCAATGATGAATCTGTTGGTGATAATTAACATGACACTCCAAATCAGCCTATTGTTCCACCAAGTTTGAATGTTGCAGGTGACAGACTTAGGCGGTCTGGTACTGATGCACGCCCAAGATTAATTGAAGAGTGCAATATTATTTCTGATGTGTTATCCATGGCAGAAGAAATTGAACATTATTCATATCCTGGGGCTATTATTTCTAGTCATAATAATAGGTGGATGACCACAATGCATGATGAAATGAAATCATTTGAAAAGGAATGACACTTGGCATTTAGTGTGTTTTCAAAAGAAAAGAAGGTGTTTCTTCTAATGATTAGGCAAGATCTAACGCAAGGGTGGTTGCTAAATGTTATAGCCATATTCCAGGTATTGATTTTAATGAAGTATTTTCCCCTGTTGTGAAACATAGCTCTATTCACATTGTACTCAGTATTATTGCCATGCATGCTTTTGAGCTTCAACAATTAGATGTTAAAACTGCATTCTTACACGGGGAATTAGAAGTGGATATTTATATGGAACAAGCTAAAGGTTTATTATTCCTGGAAAAGAAAATCATGTCTATAAGTTAAAAAAAATCTCTTTATGGATTGAAGCAATCCCCTAGACAATGGTATAAGAGATTTGACACCTTTATGCACAAAGTTTTAAGAGGTTTTCTTCTGATAACTGTGTTCATTTGAAATTTGTGAATGGTTCAACTATTTATTCGCTCCTTTATTCCATGATATACTATTTTCTGCAAAGAGTATATCATAGATTAATGGACTAAAGAAGCAAGTAAGTAATGAGTTTGAGATGAAGGATTTGGGTGCAGGAAAGAGAATACTTGATATGACAATATCCAAGGTTAAACCGCCTGGAAAATTATATCTAAGTTAGAAGGGATATTTGATAAAGTTCTTCATCATTTTAATATGCATGATCCCAAGCCAGTGAGTACTCCGTTACAGCTGCACATTTCCAATTATCCTTATGTCCCGAGTCAGATGTTGATATTGAACACATGTGAGAGTTGCCTATTCTAATGCAGTTGGTTCACTTATGTATGTCATGGTTTTTTCTCGTCCTGACGAATCACATGCATTGAGTGTTGTTAGTAGATACATGGCTAAGCAAGGAGAAGAGCATTGGAAAGCACTTTCAATGGATTTCCAGATACCTGTGAGGTACTTCTAATGCTTATTTATAGTTTGAGAAATCAAGAAATGGATTTTTTTTTATTTGTGGTTTGGACAAGAGAAGATCACTTACAAGTTTTGATTTCACCATTGGTGGTTGTGCTATGAGTTGGAGACTAACTTTGCAGGCTATTGTAGCTTGTTCCACTAGTGATACCAAGTATAGTTGTTTCTGAGATATGCAAAGAATCTATTTGGTTGAGAGATTTGTACACTATGCTTTATGAAGATATGTCTTGCCCTACCGTATTTTGTGACAGCGAAAGTCCTATATGTCTTAGAAAAAACAATCAAATGTATCATAAGAGAACAAAGCACATAGACTCAGATATCACTGTATTCGAGATATTATTGCTAAAGTTGTTTTGAAGGCATGCAAGATAAGTACACATGATAAACCTGTTGATATGATGAAAAAGCTAGTTTATATCAATAAGTATGAGGTTTGCTCAGACTTAACTGGAAAATCTGAAACTCGAACGTACATGTGACATATCGGTACTCCCTGTGCATGTGGGTGGCACACTGCCAATCAAAGAGATCTACGGACAGTACCAAGTGTACAAATGAAAATCGTATGTGTCATTGATCCATCATGCAGACAACAGCCAGATACTTGTGCATTCTTTCCCCGAACAAGGGATACACTTCTTTCCTTCACGATCGAACTTGAGCGAGCGAGCAAAAAGGCACATTAATTTAAGACTTAAGAAAAGTGCATGCAAGTGTTTTTCCCACGCGACATGCTTGTCTCACATTTCGATGTGGCAGTGGCACGCTCTTTTAGTTCTCCGAAGACAATCTCCAACGCCTACGACGTACGAACTGGGGCCTACGACAGGGGCGACGTGGCACGTCAGTTGTGAAGTACTACCGTAACTACAAAACCAACTGAAATGGTACATGTCAGCCACAAAGGTGTGCGCCACTTGAGAAAAGCTGAAAAGGATGTGAAATTGCCGGTCCTTTTCGGAAATGGCACGGTGCATGCTACTGAGGCCGAGGATGACGGAGACATTGGGGCTGTTTGGTTTGTGACCAACTTTGTCAAAGGTTGCCACATATAAGGTTAGGCAACTTTGACCAACTTAGGTGAGTGTTTGATTCAAGCCACACCTTAGATAAGCCACACTAGGGCCCCACATGATATACAAACAAAAAGTGTGGCAAGAATCCCTTAGACTTGCCAACTTCTGGCTCTTATTTTGATGAACTAACCTTAGGCAAGCTTAGCAAAAATATGTGGCAAAGTGTGTCAATGCAAGGCCTAGAACCAAACAGTCCCATCGTCCGTTCTTTCTTCCTCACGGCTACAAAACGAGCCCAGGGTACTTGTCAGTTTATGCAAGTAGCCAAGTTCGTACATATAGAGTCATTCATACACAACTTGGTACTGTCGTAGTTTCTCGCTGCTTATCGCACTGCTTGGCTCATGCAGACCACGATCGACGGTACATAGTCATCTGCGCAAGATGGATCAATGACACATACAATTTTAATTTGTACACCTGGTAGTGTCCATAGTTTCTCATTGATTGGCAGTGTGCCACCCACATGGACAGGGACTACCGATATGTCACACGTACGTTCGAGTTTCAGATTTTCCAACCTTCAATTAATCCCCGCGATTGGTAACCACGATCGACGAGACGCAGACGCGCTAGAGTGAATTCGTAGCCGTCCTGTTCCCGTACGATCTCCTAATAGATCCTCGGCGACGAGGACGACGATAAGTCAATGAGACGCAACGCACGGGCCTGACCACGAGTTGCAAACCGACGTGTCAACTCTTGAGAGAAACCTTGCCGTTTCCCCTCGACGTCCATCACGACGGAACTAGTAGCTCGCTAGCCGCATCAGTGAATGAATGATCAACAAATCAGCCTGTTGAAACAGGTGAGCACCCACGAATTTAAGAGCGGACAGGTACATGCATGGTCATGCATGCAGGATCCGGAGCCGGACGTACAGATGGTTTGATCACTTTGCTGTTGCCAGATTCCTCCTGCAGGGACACACAAACACGGCGGCTAGCTAGATTATTCCATCGGGAACTGTTCACGATGACTTGTCGGATTCATCCATGGCACAGCTCGAGCAAAAACAACAAGTTTCCACGCTCGACTAGCTCCCTTTTGCCGTTGCATCACCTTTCCTCATTCACTCGTGGAAAGCTTGATCCCTTTTTTTGCAAGGGGGTCAAGCGTATCTCATCATCATCCCTTCAAATTCCCAATCCCATTTGACGAATTCCGCCGCGGCAAGCTGTGCCGTAACAACGGCCCGCCAGCCCGTGCGGCCGTGCCGACATTTCGCCGGTCAGCTCCCTCGATTGCTACCCGGGCCGGTGTCGACTTGCCGTGGCACTAAACAGAGATGGCAACAATCTTTGTAAGAAAAGCTACGACATCATTAGCCTGCCAGGGTTGTGGTGAACGGAGGAACTGAGAATCTCAAGGTCGGCGTCGGCTCGAGAAGGAAGGATTTCACGGGAAGCAACCGGCCTGCATGCATGATGTCCATGCACGCACACCTTGCTGCAACGCCACAATAATATGATTCGTTCCATTGCTTCTGTCGTCGTGTTGTGTGTCTGATTAGATTTTAAAGGTGGTTGGCTGGTTGCGACAGGTGTGCGTCCTTTCGTGGAGCAGTAATAATGGCTCCGAGTGATATATACGTGCATGATGGGGAACCTTGGATTTGAGGTGTGGCGCCATTTGGGTCACCACCAAATTGATTAATTAAGTAGTAATCGCTTGATATGAACTGCACTCTGGATGTAATTTGCTAGTGACAAGATAACATTTTATATGAGGTATACTGTGTGGCAAATATTCTATCAAATCAAGCCAGGTTATTCGTTAGCTTCGGAGAATGGGAGCTTGAACAGTTGAGATATCAATCACTGATTTTTTTTGTTGAGTTGCAATCACAGAAATATTAGTCGGTATGCTCACTCTCGATGATTCCGTTTCTAGATTTCGTTCAGGGTTGTTGTTGAATAAAACCGTGTACATTAATTTATTTCCATGACAAAATATGCTAATCAAATTAACAGTTGCACAGTGCCCTTCGTTTTGTTGTTACCTTACCCATACAAAATCTTATGTCACAATACTTGGTACCAATCCAATTCATAGACTCTAGCGAACCGACTCAAAATCTTTTGTAAAATATCCATATGACCTCATCGATGTGGAATCAAATCACCTACCTTAATTAACCAGTACAAACACCTAATCAATTTTCTGTGAAAAAGCAAGAGATAGTCTAAAGAATCTGTACTAGCTAGCCCTACAATGAAAAAGGCCATCTAATATAGGTGAGCTTGACTAATTAGTGCACGGCTTGGTTTGGTTTAGTTAGTCTTCATGCATGACTGCTTGAACAACTAGCTATAGCTCTCCTCCGGCCATTGTACCGAACGACTTAATCATGCGGTTACTCATGCAAGACAAGTGCACATCACGCCATCTGTCGCGACGGCAACGGCCTAGATCACTCACATGCATGCATCAATCTCTTCATAATTTCTCCCTAATTTTATTAAAAAATATCTCCATGATATTAGCAAATTAACGATCAGTGTGTGGCCACTCTATTCATTTAATGTTGCACATATGATTAACTTTCAATTTGATATGGCATGATCGAGACTATGATCTATGGAGTATTATTACATTTCTTATGTGTATTTGTGTGTGCGTTTAGTTTAGCTTTGCCCTTGAATAACTTCAAAGAGGAGACACATCCAGAGGCAGGACAGACGGCATAATGCATATTGTGCTCTATTTTTCTGCTTTCCTTTTCGCTTTCCTTTGTGGAGGAGGCAAGTCAAGATCAGGGCTCATGTAAAGTGTCTAGCAGGATCTTTTGGTGCACAACAGTCAACAGGGACGTCCACTTGAAGCTAATCAATTGGTAATTTGGCCGCTCTACGTGCATGTTACACGGAGTCTGCTTATTCTACCACGATCTAGCTAGTCACTGTCCAGTAACAATTATTAAGCCCGCCACATGTTGTTAATTTATATGTGCGCTCGAACCTGTCGGCAACGAAGGACGTGATACTCTCTCATTTCTAGTTTACAGGGCTTAAATTTGAAATCTCATCAACTAAGGTACTCTCTCCGCTCCTAAATATAAGTCTTTTTAGAGATTCCAATGCAGACTACATACGAAGCAAAATAAGCGAATCTACACCCTAAAATATGTCTATATACATATGTAGTAGTCCTTATTAAAATCCCTAAACAAACTTATATTTAGGAATGTAGGGAGTAGAAGATGAGTGGAGGAATATATCTCGTAGTTATTTAAACTTTAATCTGCATTAACTACAATGTATGCATGGATGACCACTAAATGAGTACTAGGAATGATTACATGCATGGGTCACCTTTCTTTTAATCCTTACATGCATCAATTTAATGTGCCTCGGAATGTCGGAATGTGAACATGTGGTGTAAAGAAGTGAAAATAAGACTTATAAAATAAAAAAAAACAAGAAAATGAGATTAGCCCAATAAACCGGAAAGGAGCGACTAACATGTGGAGTAGCCAGTACTAGTACAACCTAACACAGTAGAGGAGTAGTAGTGTAATGCAGTTGTAATATGACTTCGATAATGACAAATCTTGTCTTGGTGAGATCGATGTTGGACATATGAAATGAAGCTCAACTTGCTTAAGATGAACTGGTCAAGCCCTGAAATCTAAATCACATGCATGTTCAGTCTACATCGCAAATTAGGTCGAGTACATACGCACTAGCTAGTGAACGTACGAGTACTAGATACAACAGGTAGCCATGCATGCATTGATTTCTCTAGCTACCGATCGTTGGGGTACCTATACAGGTACGCTTCGTGGATCAATAACGGACAAGCTTTCACATCCGGGCGACATGATTCTCTCCACGATCGACTACGATATGAACCCCCGCCCTTTGGTTTGGTTTGAAAATCGCAGTAGTGGTCTAGATAACTCACAAACTCGATGGGATAAGGAGAGGCCGCCTGCCTCCGGAGAAGTAGCTTCCAACTTTGCCAAAAGGAGTAGGACAGTCGACAAGATCACAGCTACAAGCATGCATCGCGCCAAAGAAGAAGCATGCATGCATGGGTCACAACGGATCGCTCATCATCTCCACGGTCGAGGAGGTGACTGTCGGGGACCTCTTTCGGTGAGGGGGAAAAAATGACCGTTGGCGAGGCGAGCTCCTGCGACGCGCCCGCGCTGCCGGCCTCTTCTGCCCTGGCCGTGGCCATCGCTGGAAGGTCCGGTGGTCGACCCGCGGGGTGGGGTGGCCTCCGCGCCGGGGTTGCTGCCCCACGGCCGGGGGGGGGGGGGGGGGGGGAGGGCGTGGGAAGGTGGGCGCTTCTGGGCACTCGGGGAGGAATCTGACGGCGAGGGGAGCGACGATGGAGGAATGCGACCGGATGTGCGGTGCCGCCACGGGCGACGGCATCTCCTTGGTGGGAGCGTGGGTTCTCCGGTGGCCAGGGGGGCCAGCTTCGGGCCAGAGGAAGGCGGAGGCGGGATCCCCGGGTCAGGAGATGTGCCAGTGGGATCCGTGCTGCAGGCGGCGGGTGGAGAGAACCGGGAGAGGAGAAATCTGGAGGGGCGTGAGGCTGTATCAGAGGGGTGGATTCAGGTCCGGCGGAGCAAGTTCTGCTGCTCGAGATGGTTGCGTGGCCGGGCGGCGAGAGGGGGGGGTCTCGTGGTCGCCGGGGTCTTCAGGTGTGGTCAGGGGTCGTGGGATGCGGGTGGATCTGGGAACCACTGCCCAGGCAGAGCGCAGGCGGGTGGTGGTGTCCGGGGATCGAGGGGCGTCGGAGTTCGAGGCGGGTGGTGGTTCAGCCTCGCCGGCGGCGCCGGCGGAAGCTCTCGGAAAGGAATTTCCCCCTGCTCCCACAACTGGGTGGGCCTGCGGGGGAGCGTGGTGGGCCTGCAGCCGGGGCCGGGGATGCAGTGGTGGGCCTAGCGGGCTGTCCCCTCGGCCCATCCTTCGGGTTCAGCTTTGCTGAGCTGGTCGCCCGAGTGCCACCCTCCTCGTGTGGGCTGCAAGTGCTGGTCGCGTCGGGTCGGGTCGGCCCGGTCCAGGCCTGCAAGCCCGTGCAGCGGCCGTATAAGAAGTGGTGGTGGGTGGTGAAAGGGGTCAAGCCAATCCATTTAGGGTTTCCTGCCGCGCCGCGAAACATCAGGAAGTGGGGTGCAAGGGCACGGGTCATTTCATCAGCAGCGGCTCCGTGTCTGGTGGCGGCGGCGATTAGGATGGAGAAGGACCGCGGCTGTAGGTGCATGGCCACAACCAGCGTCCTCGCGAGGATCCATCCGGCAAGGAGGAGGCTAGGGCGCTGGAGCGTGACCTGCGGTTCCAGCTCTCGACGCGCAGGGAGCCACCGTCGAGGGAGGGGTCTGGTGCCGCAGGGGAAAGGGGTTCCCAGTCACCGCGGCGCTCGTCTTCCCATGGCTGCGATTCGTCCTCTGGGCTCCCTCCGCCGCCGCCGGGTGGTCCTCCGCCTCCTGGTCAGCCTCGCTCCTTGGGTGGGGGTAGCGGCGCGGATGGAGGGGGCGACCGGGGCTCTTGGAGGGGGATGGTGACCGTCGGGCTCGAGATGGAGAAGGGGGACAATTCCATCAAGTGAAGAAGGGCAATGGGGCTGGACGCGGGGGATCCGGGCAAGCTGCGGCCGAGGTGATGTGCTTCAAATGTGGGCGCAATGGCCACTATCAGATTGAGTGCAAAAACGAGCCCCTCTGCTTCTTATGCAAGGAAGAAGGCCACACTTCCTCGGCATGCCCTTCGCGTCAAGCAAAGCCAGAATTGGTTATGTACAGCTTTGGGGTCGAAGATCAATGTTTTTACCTATTTGAGGGAGGGGCGGACGAGGAGGTGCTCATCCCAGCTAATGCAGCCTCGCTGGTGGTTACGGAAGGGGAGGCAATGGAGGAATCGATTCGGGGAGACCTTAGCGACATGTGGGAATCGGATTGGGACTGGCAAGTCACCCAGATCCGGAGGAACTGCTTCTCAGTGGTCTATCTGTCGAAAGAGGTCTTGCGGATGGCCAAGAAGTGTGGCACAATCACGCTACTGATGACCCACAAGTATAGGGGGTCTATCGTAGTCCTTTCGATAAGTAAGAGTGTCGACCCCAACGAGGAGCAGAAGGAAATGACAAGCGGTTTTCAGTAAGGTATTCTCTGCAAGCACTGAAATTATCGGTAACAGATAGTTTTATGATAAGGTAATTCGTACCGGGTAACAAGTAACAAAAGTAAACAAGGTGGCCCAATCCTTTTTGTAGCAAAGGACAAGCCTGGACGAACTCTTATATAAAGGAAAGCGCTTCCGAGGACACATGGGAATTATCGTCAAGCTAGTTTTCATCATGCTCATATGATTCGTGTTCGTTACTTTGATAATTTGATATGTGGGTGGACCGGTGCTTGGGTACTGCCCTTCCTTGGACAAGCATCCCACTTATGATTAACCCCTCTTTCAAGCATCCACAACTACGAAAGAAGAATTAAGGTAAACCTAACCATAGCATGAAACATGTGGATCCAAATCAGCCCCTTACGAAGCAACGCATAAACTAGGGTTTAAGCTTCTGTCACTCTAGCAGCCCATCATCTACTTACTACTTCCCAATGTCTTCCCCTAGGCCCAAATAATGGTGAAGTGTCATGTAGTCGACGTTCACATAACACCACTAGAGGAAAGACAACATACATCTCATCAAAATATCGAACGGATACCAAATTCACATGACTAATTATAACAAGACTTCTCCCATGTCCTCAGGAACAAACGTAACTACTCACAAATCATATCCATGTTTATAATCAGAGGGGTATTAATATGCATAAAGGATCTGAACATATGATCTTCCACCGAATAAACCAACTAGCATCAACAACAAGGAGTAATCAACACTACTAGCAACCCATAGGTACCAATCTGAGGTTTTGAGACAAAGATCGGATACAAGAGATGAACTAGGGTTTGAGAGGAGATGGTGCTGGTGAAGATGTTGATGGAGATTGACCCCCTCCCGCTGAGAGGATCGATGGTGATGACGATGGTGACGATTTCCCCCTCCTGGAGGGATGTTTCCCCGGCAGAACAGCTCCGCCAGAGCCCTAGATTGGCTCTGCCCAGGTTCCGCCTCGAGACGGCGGCGCTTCGTCCCGAAAGCTTCCTTCTGATTTTTTCCAGGGCGAAAGACACCTTATACCAGAAGATGGGCATCGGGGGGCTTCCAGGTGGCCCATGAGGCAGGGGGGCGCGCCCAGGGGGGTAGGGCGCGCCCAGGGGGGTAGGGCGCGCCCAGGGGGGTAGGGCGCGCCCTCCACCGTTGTGGACAGTGGGTGCCCCCCCTCTGGTGCTTTCTTCGCCTAATATTTTTGACATATTTCAAAACTGAGTTTCTTGTAGTTTCAGGACTTTCGGAGTTGTATAGAATAGGTCTCCAATATTTGCTCCTTTTCCAGCCCAGAATTCCAGCTGCCGACATTCTCCCTCTTCATGTAAACCTTGTAAAATAAGAGAGAAAAGGCATAAGTATTGTGACATAATGTGTAATAACAGCCCATAATGCAATAAATATGGAGATAAAAGCATGATGCAAAATGGACGTATCAGCTACCTATCAGTGAACACAAGGCCGAAGTTGGCGAGCCGTTCAAGGAGCCTCAGGCGGTGTCGTGGCTCAAGGAGTGCTGGGTTCGTGTCTCAGGCGTTCCGGATAAGTTGTGTCAGGCTCCCCTCATCAAGGAAATTCTTCCCGTGGTTGGCAAGGAAGTTGTCGCGGACGAGTTGTCGATTGTGCGGCCAGACATGGGAGCATTGCGGGGAGCGCCGGTGCGGGCCGAGATTTGGTGCAGGGACCCTTCCAAGGTCTCGTGCCTATTCGAAATCTTCAGGAATCTCTCCAGATTCATGATGCGTGTGGAGCGTGAGGTGGGGGGGCTCTGGCTCAGCAACCACCGTCCCCTCCGCGCCCGCGCCCTCCTACTGATGATGACGATCTGGAGGGCGACGAGGAACCAAGTCTCAACAGGGCTGAATGGGACGCACACTACTAGGAAAAGGGCTATAGATGATATGGCCACTAATGGCGCACCAGACATGCGGTGCGCCATTACTATATACTAATGGCGCACCATGTGTTGGTGCGCCATTAGTAATATATTACTAATGGCGCACCTGGTGTTTGGTGCGCCATTAGTAGTTTTGAAAAAAAATAAAAAAAATTATTACTAATGGCGCACCGTGGTATAGTGCGCCATTACTAGTTGACATAGTAATGGCGCACCTGAAGGAAATATGCCCTAGAGGCAATAATAAAGTATTATATATTTCCTTATATCATGATAAATGTTTATTATTCATGCTAGAATTGTATTAACCGGAAACATAATACATGTGTGAATACATAGACAAACAGAGTGTCACTAGTATGCCTCTACTTGACTAGCTCGTTAATCAAAGATGGTTATGTTTCCTAGCCATAGACATGAGTTGTCATTTGATTAACGGGATCACCTCATTAGGAGAATGACGTGATTGACTTGACCCATTCCGTTAGCTTAGCACCCGATCGTTTAGTATGTTGCTATTGCTTTCTTCATGACTTATACATGTTCCTATGACTATGAGATTATGCAACTCCCGTTTACCGGAGGAACACTTTGTGTGCTACCAAACGTCACAACGTAAATGGGTGATTATAAAGGTGCTCTACAGGTGTCTCCAAAGGTACTTGTTGGGTTGGCGTATTTCGAGATTAGGATTTGTCACTCCGATTGTCGGAGAGGTATCTCTGGGCCCACTCAGTAATGCACATCACTATAAGCCTTGCAAGCATTGTGACTAATGAGTTAGTTGCGGGATGATGTATTACGGAACGAGTAAAGAGACTTGCCGGTAACGAGATTGAACTAGGTATCGAGATACCGACGATCGAATCTCGGGCAAGTAACATACCGATGACAAAGGGAACAACGTATGTTGTTATGCGGTTTGACCGATAAAGATCTTCGTAGAATATGTGGGAACCAATATGAGCATCCAGGTTCCGCTATTGGTTATTGACCGGAGAGGTGTCTCGGTCATGTCTACATAGTTCTCGAACCCGTAGGGTCCGCACGCTTAACGTTACGATGACAGTTATATTATGAGTTTATATGTTTTGATGTACCGAAGGTTGTTCGGAGTCCCGGATGTGATCACGGACATGACGAGGAGTCTCGAAATGGTCGAGACATAAAGATTGATATATTGGACGACTATATTCGGACACCGGAAGTGTTCCGGAGAAGTTTCGGATTAAACCGGAGTGCCGGAGGGTTACCGGAACCCCCCGGGGAAGTATTGGGCCTTAGTGGGCCTTGAGGGGAGAGAGAGGGCAGCAGCCAGGAGGTGGTGCGCCCCCTCCCAGGAGGAATCCTAGTTGGACTAGGAGAGGGGGGCGCAGCCCCCTTTCCCTCTCCCTCTCCCTCTCTTTCCTTCCCCCCCTCTTTTCCTAGTTGGACTAGGAAAGGGGAGTCCTACTCCTACTAGGAGGAGGACTCCCCCCCTCTCCTTGGCGCGCCTAGGGCAGCCGGCCTCCCCCTTGCTCCTTTATATACGGGGGGCAGGGGGCACCTCTAAACACACTTGATATAGGATATTTTAGCCGTGTGCGGTGCCCCCCTCCACCATATTACACCTCGATAATACCGTTGCGGAGCTTAGGCGAAGCCCTGCGTCGGTGGAACATCATCATCGTCACCACGCCGTCGTGCTGACGAAACTCTCCCTCAACACTCGGCTGGATCGGAGTTCGAGGGACGTCATCGAGCTGAACGTGTGTAGAACTCGGAGGTGCCGTGCGTTCGGTACTTGATCGGTCGGATCGTGAAGACGTACGACTACATCAACCGCGTTGTGATAACGCTTCCGCTGTCGGTCTACGAGGGTACGTGGACAACACTCTCCCCTCTCGTTGCTATGCATCACCATGATCTTGCGTGTGCGTAGGAATTTTTTTGAAATTACTACGTTCCCCAACAGTGGCATCCGAGCCTGGTTTTATGCGTTGATGCTATGCACGAGTAGAACACAAGTGAGTTGTGGGCGATATAAGTCATACTGCTTACCAGCATGTCATACTTTGGTTCAGCGGTATTGTGAGATGAAGCGGCCCGGACCGACATTACGCGTACGCTTACGCGAGACTGGTTTCACCGTTGCGAGCACTCGTTGCTTAAAGGTGACCGGCGGGTGTCTGTCTCTCTCACTTTAGTTGAACCGAGTGTGGCTACGCCCGGTCCTTGCGAAGGTTAAAACAGCACCAACTTGACAAACTATCGTTGTGGTTTTGATGCGTAGGTAAGAACGGTTCTTGCTAAGCCCGTAGCAGCCACGTAAAACTTGCAACAACAAAGTAGAGGACGTCTAACTTGTTTTTGCAGGGCATGTTGTGATGTGATATGGTCAAGACATGATGTGATATAATTTGTTGTATGAGATGATCATGTTTTGTAACCGAGTTATCGGCAACTGGCAGGAGCCATATGGTTGTCGCTTTATTGTATGAAATGCAATCGCCATGTAATAGTTTTACTTTATCACTAAGCGGTAGCGATAGTCGTAAAAGCAATAAGTTGGCGAGACGACAACGATACTACGATGGAGATCAAGGTGTCGCGCCGGTGACGATGGTGATCATGACGGTGCTTCGGAGATGGAGATCACAAGCACGGTGCTTCGGAGATGGAGATCACAAGCACAAGATGATGATGGCCATATCATATCACTTATATTGATTGCATGTGATGTTAATCCTTTATGCATCTTATCTTGCTTTGATTGACGGTAGCATTATAAGATGATCTCTCACTAAAATTTCAAGATAAAAGTGTTCTCCCTGAGTATGCACCGTTGCGAAAGTTCTTCGTGCTGAGACACCACGTGATGATCGGGTGTGATAGGCTCTACGTTCAAATACAACGGGTGCAAAACAGTTGCACACGCGGAATACTCAGGTTAAACTTGACGAGCCTAGCATATGCAGATATGGCCTCGGAACACGGAGACCGAAAGGTCGAGCGTGAATCATATAGTAGATATGATCAACATAGTGATGTTCACCATTGAAACTACTCCATCTCACGTGATGATCGGACATGGTTTAGTTGATATGGATCACGTGATCACTTAGATGATTAGAAAGATGTCTATCTAAGTGGGAGTTCTTAAGTAATATGATTAATTGAACTTAAATTTATCATGAACTTAGTCCTGATAGTATTTTGCAAATTATGTTGTAGATCAATAGCTCGCGTTGTTGCTTCCCTGTGTTTATTTTTGATATGTTCCTAGAGAAAATTATGTTGAAAGATGTTAGTAGCAAAGATGCGGATTGGATCCGTGATCTGAGGATTATCCTCATTGCTGCACAGAAAAATTATGTCCTTGATGCACCGCTAGGTGACAGACCTATTGCAGGAGCAGATGCAGACGTTATGAACGTTTGGCTAGCTCAATATGATGACTACTTGATAGTTTAGTGCACCATGCTTAACGGCTTAGAATCGGGACTTCAAAGACGTTTTGAACGTCATGGACCATATGAGATGTTCCAGGAGTTGAAGTTAATATTTCAAGCAAATACCCGAGTTGAGAGATATGAAGTCTCCAACAAGTTCTATAGCTAAAAGATGGAGGAGAATCGCTCAACTAGTGAGCATGTGCTCAGATTGTCTGGGTACTACAATCGCTTGAATCAAGTGGGAGTTAATCTTCCAGATAAAATAGTGATTGACAGAATTCTCTAGTCACCATCACCAAGTTAGTAGAACTTCGTGATGAACTATAGTATGCAAGGGATGACGAAAGTAATTCCCGAGCTCTTCGTGATGCTGAAATCGACGAAGGTAGAAATCAAGAAAAACATCAAGTGTTGATGGTTGACGAGACCACTAGTTTCAAGAAAAGGGCAAAGGGAAGAAGGGGAACTTCAAGAAGAACGGCAAGCAAGTTGCTGCTCAAGTGAAGAAGCCTAAGTCTGGTCCTAAGCCTGAGACTAAGTGCTTCTACTGCAAAGGGACTGGTCACTGGAAGCGGAACTACCCCAACTATTTGGTGGATAAGAAGGATGGCAAAGTGAACAAAGGTATATTGGATATACATGTTATTGATGTGTACTTTACTAGTGTTTATAGCAACCCCTCGGTATTTGATACTGGTTCAGTTGCTAAGAGTAGTAACTCGAAACGGGAGTTGCAGAATAAACAGAGACTAGTAAAAGGCGAGGTGACGATGTGTGTTGGAAGTAGTTCCAAGATTGATATGATCATCATCGCACACTCCCTGTACTTTCGGGATTAGTGTTGAAACTAAATAAGTGTTATTTGGTGTTTGCGTTGAGCATGAATATGATTTGATCATGTTTATTGCAATACGGTTATTCATTTAAGTTAGAGAACAATTGTTGTTCTGTTTACATGAATAAAAACCTTCTATGGTCATACACACCAACGAAAATGGTTTGTTGGATCTCGATCGTAGTGATACACATATTCATAATATTGAAGCCAAAAGATGCAAAGTTAATAATGATAGTGCAACTTATTTGTGGCACTGCCGTTTAGGTCATATTGGTGTAAAGCGCATGAAGAAACTCCATACTGATGGGATTTTGGAATCACTTGATTATGAATCACTTGATGCTTGCGAACCGTGCCTCATGGGCAAGATGACTGAAACGCCGTTCTCCGGAACTATGGAGAGAGCAACAGATTTGTTGGAAATCATACATACAGATGTATGTGGTCCGATGAATATTGAGGCTCGTAGCAGGTATCATTATTTTCTGACCTTCACAGATGATTTGAGCAGATATGGGTATATCTACTTGATGAAACACAAGTCTGAAACATTTGAAAAGTTCAAAGAATTTCAGAGTGAAGTGGAGAATCATCGTAACAAGAAAATAAAAGTTTCTACGATATGATCGCAGAGGTAAAATATTTGAGTTACGAGTTTGGCCTTCAGTTAAAACAATGTGAAATAGTTTCACTACTCACACCACCTGGAACACCACAGTGTAATGGTGTGTCCGAACATCATAACCATACTTTATTAGATATGGTGCGATATATGATGTCTCTTACCGATCTACCACTATCGTTTTGGGGTTATGCATTAGAGACAGCTGCATTCACGTTAAATAGGGTACCATCTAAATCCGTTGAGACGACATCTTATGAACTGTGGTTTGGCAAGAAACCAAAGTTGTCGTTTCTTAAAGTTTGGGGTTGCGATGCTTATGTGAAAAGGTTTCATCCTGATAAGCTCAAACCCAAATCGGAGAAATGTGTCTTCATAGGATACCCAAAGGAGACAGTTGGGTACACCTTCTATCACAGATCCGAAGGCAAGACATTCGTTGCTAAGAATGGATCCTTTCTAGAGAAGGAGTTTCTCTCGAAAGAAGTGAGTGGGAGGAAAGTAGAACTTGATGAGGTAACTATACCTGCTCCCTTATTGAAAAGTAGTTCATCACAGAAACCAGTTTCTGAGACACCTACACCAATTAGTGAGGAAGTTAATGATGATGATCATGAAACTTCAGATCAAGTTATTACTGAACCTCGTAGGTCAACCAGAGTAAGATCCGCACCAGAGTGGTACGGTAATCCTGTTCTGGAGGTTATGTTACTAGACCATGACGAACCTACGAACTATGAAGAAGCGATGGTGAGCCCAGATTCCGCAAAATGGCTTGAGGCCATGAAATCTGAGATGAGATCCATATATGAGAACAAAGTATGGACTTTGATTGACTTGCCCAATGATCCGCGAGCCATTGAGATTAAATGGATCTTCAAGAGGAAGACAGACAGTGATAGTAGTGTTACTATCTACAAAGCTAGAATTGTCGCAAAAAGGTTTTCGACAAGTTCAAGGTGTTGACTACGATGAGAGTTTCTCACTCGTATCTATGCTTAAATCTGTCTGAATCATGTTAGCAATTGCCGCATTTTATGAAATATGGCAAATGGATAAACAAAACTGCATTCCTTAATGGATTTATTAAAGAAGAGTTGTATATGATGCAACCAGAAGGTTTTGTCAATCCTAAAGTGCTAACAAAATATGCAAGCTCCAGCGATCCATCTATGGACTGGTGCAAGCATCTCGGAGTAGGAATATACGCTTTGATAAGTTGATCAAAGGATATAGTTTTATACAGACTTGCGGTGAAGCCTGTATTTACAAGAAAGTGAGTGGGAGCACTACAGCATTTCTGATAAGTATATGTGAATGACATATTGTTGATCGGAAATAATGTAGAATTATTCTGCAAAGCATAAAGGAGTGTTTGAAAGGAGTTTTTCAAAGAAAGACCTCGGTGAAGCTGCTTACATATTGAGCATCAAGATCTATAGAGATAGATGAAGACGCTTGATAAGTTTTTCAATGAGTACATACCTTAACAAGATTTTGAAGTAGTTCAAAATAGAACAGTCAAAGAAAGAGTTCTTGCCTGTGTTACAAGGTGTGAAATTGAGTAAGACTCAAAGCCCGACCACGGCAGAAGATAGAAAGAGAATGAAAGTCATTCCCTATGCCTTGGCCATAGGTTCTATAAAGTATGCCATGCTGTGTACCAGATCTATTGTATACCCTACACTGATTTTGGCAAGGGAGTACAATAGTGATCTAGGAGTAGATCACTGGACAGCGGTCAAAATTATCCTTAGTGGAATAAGGATATGTTTCTCGATTATGGAAGTGACAAAAGGTTCGTCGTAAAGGGTTACGTCGATGCAAGTTTTGACACTAATCTAGATGACTCTAAGTCTCGGTCTAGATACATATTGAAAGTGGGAGCAATTAGCTAAGAGTAGCTCCGTGCAGAGCATTGTAAACATAGAAATTTGCAAAATACTTACGGATCTGAATGTGACAGACCCGTTGACTAAAATTATCTCACAATCAAAACATGATCACACCTTAGTACTCTTTGGGTGTTAATCACATAGCGATGTGAACTAGATTATTGACTCTAGTAAACCCTTTGAGTGTTGGTCACATAGAGATGTGAACTATGGGTGTTAATCACATGGTGATGTGAATTATTGATGTTAAATCACATGGCGATGTGAACTAGATTATTGACTCTAGTGCAAGTGGGAGACTGAAGGAAATATGCCCTAGAGGCAATAATAAAGTATTATATATTTCCTTATATCATGATAAATGTTTATTATTCATGCTAGAATTGTATTAACCGGAAACATAATACATGTGTGAATACATAGACAAACAGAGTGTCACTAGTATGCCTCTACTTGACTAGCTCGTTAATCAAAGATGGTTATGTTTCCTAGCCATAGACATGAGTTGTCATTTGATTAACGGGATCACCTCATTAGGAGAATGACGTGATTGACTTGACCCATTCCGTTAGCTTAGCACCCGATCGTTTAGTATGTTGCTATTGCTTTCTTCATGACTTATACATGTTCCTATGACTATGAGATTATGCAACTCCCGTTTACCGGAGGAACACTTTGTGTGCTACCAAACGTCACAACGTAAATGGGTGATTATAAAGGTGCTCTACAGGTGTCTCCAAAGGTACTTGTTGGGTTGGCGTATTTCGAGATTAGGATTTGTCACTCCGATTGTCGGAGAGGTATCTCTGGGCCCACTCGGTAATGCACATCACTATAAGCCTTGCAAGCATTGTGACTAATGAGTTAGTTGCGGGATGATGTATTACGGAACGAGTAAAGAGACTTGCCGGTAACGAGATTGAACTAGGTATCGAGATACCGACGATCGAATCTCGGGCAAGTAACATACCGATGACAAAGGGAACAACGTATGTTGTTATGCGGTTTGACCGATAAAGATCTTCGTAGAATATGTGGGAACCAATATGAGCATCCAGGTTCCGCTATTGGTTATTGACCGGAGAGGTGTCTCGGTCATGTCTACATAGTTCTCGAACCCGTAGGGTCCGCACGCTTAACGTTACGATGACAGTTATATTATGAGTTTATATGTTTTGATGTACCGAAGGTTGTTCGGAGTCCCGGATGTGATCACGGACATGACGAGGAGTCTCGAAATGGTCGAGACATAAAGATTGATATATTGGACGACTATATTCGGACACCGGAAGTGTTCCGGAGAAGTTTCGGATTAAACCGGAGTGCCGGAGGGTTACCGGAACCCCCCGGGGAAGTATTGGGCCTTAGTGGGCCTTGAGGGGAGAGAGAGGGCAGCAGCCAGGAGGTGGCGCGCCCCCTCCCAGGAGGAATCCTAGTTGGACTAGGAGAGGGGGGCGCAGCCCCCTTTCCCTCTCCCTCTCCCTCTCTTTCCTTCCCCCCTCTTTTCCTAGTTGGACTAGGAAAGGGGAGTCCTACTCCTACTAGGAGGAGGACTCCCCCCTCTCCTTGGCGCGCCTAGGGCAGCCGGCCTCCCCCTTGCTCCTTTATATACGGGGGCAGGGGGGCACCTCTAAACACACTTGATATACGATATTTTAGCCGTGTGCGGTGCCCCCCTCCACCATATTACACCTCGATAATACCGTTGCGGAGCTTAGGCGAAGCCCTGCGTCGGTGGAACATCATCATCGTCACCACGCCGTCGTGCTGACGAAACTCTCCCTCAACACTCGGCTGGATCGGAGTTCGAGGGACGTCATCGAGCTGAACGTGTGTAGAACTCGGAGGTGCCGTGCGTTCGGTACTTGATCGGTCGGATCGTGAAGACGTACGACTACATCAACCGCGTTGTGATAACGCTTCCGCTGTCGGTCTACGAGGGCACGTGGACAACATTCTCCCCTCTCGTTGCTATGCATCACCATGATCTTGCGTGTGCGTAGGAATTTTTTTGAAATTACTACGTTACCCAACAGCACCACACCCACCGTGCCCATTAGTAGTTTTGAAAAAAAATAAAAAAAATTTGTTAGTAATGCCGAGCCCCACCTCCCCTCGCCCCGTCGCCCCACCGTCCCAACCACCCGCCGCCGCCGACGCCACCCGTCATCGCCCCGGCGCCCCTCGCCCGGTCGCCCCCCTCCCCTCGCCGCCCCCTTGCCCCACCTCCCCTCGCCCCGTCGCCCCACCGTCCCCACCACCCGCCACCGCCCCGGCGCCCCGTCGCCCGAACGGCGCCCCCCCTGGTGCCCCGCCGCCCCCACCACCTGCCCGTCGGCCCCTGCGCCCGCGCCGCCCCCGGAGCCAGGCTCGCCGCGGGCCCCCTGCGTCCGCCTCGCGCCCCCCCCCCCCGGAGCCAGGCCCGCCGCCGCTGGCCTAACCGCGGCCGTCCACCACCACCCCCTGCCCCCGGAGCCAAGGTGAGCATTTTTTTGTTTTTTCTACTATTTTTCTTTGCTGTTTAGGTTTAATTAGGTTATTGATAGGTTTAGGTTAGTGGTTGGTTTAGGTTAGCCCTAGATTTAGGTTTAGATAATTAGAAGAAGAAGAAAGTTGAAAAAAAGAAGAAGAAGTAGAAGAAGAGGAAAAAGGAAAAAAAGGAAGAAGAATAAGAAGAAAGTTGAAAAACAGAACAAGAAAGGAAGAAGGAGAAGAGGAGGAGGAGGAAGGAGAAGAAAGAAAAAGGAGAACAAGAAAAGAAGAGAGGTGGAGAAGAAGAAGATGGAAAGGAAAAGGAAGAATGCATAACCAAGAAATATAACCAAGAAATCATACAAAACATTAAAATAGTGGAAACTACGGCAAGGTTTTGACATCATTAAACCCACCCACATGATTTGAAATAAAAAAACATAACTCTGCATATGCAAAGACAGAAGGCATAACAGAGAAAATGTTTATTTGCTGCTTCCTCATAAGCAACAAGACATCTCTGAGGACAGAACATCATTTTAGTAGGATGTAACAATCATTAGTCTTCGAGAAGAATGATTTTAAATAACATAGTGGCCTGTGATGTATTTTCATACCGAAAATGCATTTGGCACTAGTCCTCGCTTAACAACATCATGGGTGGGAAGCGGGAACTTCGGAAGTGCATTGGTGTAGTTGATTATCTTCTACTCAAAATTTATGCAGCTATAATGTTGTATGATAATGTTGTAAGGGTACTAATTGGTCTCTTCTGCTGCTTATCAGAGATGGGGGGAAGCAGCCACCGCCGCTCTGCCTCACCGGAGTACGAGTTGGATGCTTTCGAGTTCTTCAGTGTCATACTTGGGACTTCAGTATCAGCCACGAGGCAGGTATATAAAACGAGAGATCTCCCCTTCACCCATCTCATTATGATAACTCTGTTGTTTGCTACATCACTCCTTGTCCCAAATTGCAGAGGCTGCCTGACACTTTTATGAACATGCTGGGTGAAGATCCGCCAGATAATGTGAAGCTCCGACAGGCCGGCAGCGGGGTTCGCAGGCTGTGGGACGTGGAGTTGGTGATCGAGGAGGGCCACATGTACCTGTGCCGTGGCTGGGAGAAGTTCTACAGTGCCTACGACCTGCGGACCGGGTACTTTCTTCTCTTCAGGTACGACGATGACGCCACAATGCTCATCGTTAAGGTTTTCAACACGACTATGTGTCGCATGCGCTACGCTGACGACGAAGATGCCAATGCGTTCTGCCTCTTCTTATTCCTCTACATTTGGCTTTGTCTCACATCGATTGTTAACGGTCATTGTTGCATTTGGGCAGGCAATGGGAGCAGCAGCAGCGACACTGGCTACAGCCAAAGCAGCAGCGATTATGGCTGTAGCAAAAGCAACAGCGATTCTGGCTTTGGCGAAAGCAGCAGCGATTCTGGCAGCAGCAAAGACAACAAGAAGGATGATCCGGACTGGAGTGGAGGAGAAGAGGAGCAGAGTGGGGATGAGGAGCTGCAGGATGACGATGGGCATCAGGTTGAGGATGACCTAGCGCTGGTGGTGGCTGAACAAGGGCAAGAGATGGTGGTGGCTGACCATGGGCAAGAGATGGTGGTGGCTGAGGATGACCTAGCGATGGTCGTGCCCGTCCTGCCTGAAGGTGGCCTCGCGATGGTGGTGGTGCCTGACAATGACCACGCACCGGTGGTGGCGCCGACAATCCCACAGCTGGGCAACATGACCACGCCAATTGTGGTAGAAGACTACATCCCACAGCTGCCTCCACCGCCTCGCCGCTCTTGGCACATCAGGCTGAGGAAGGAGAAGGAGAAGAACAATGAGAACTAAACTATGTCAGGTATGTCAGATCTCCAAAATGATATATATATATACTTAGTTACCTATGTTATCTCTAATATGCTTAGTTTCCTATAGGTTAGCTCCAAAATTACTTATGTTAGCACAAAATGATCAAGTTTACATAATAAGCTTATAGTCTTCTTCTTATTCTTCTTACTCTTCTTCTTTTCCAAAATGACATAGGTTAGCTTCATTTTACCTAAGTTGGCTCTAATATGCTAACTTAGAGAGCTTATATGCTTAGTTTCCTATAGGTTAGCTCCAAAATTACTTATGTTAGCACAAAATGATCAAGTTTACATAATAAGCTTATAGTCTTCTTCTTATTCTTCTTATTCTTCTTCTTATTCTTCTTCTAGTATTCTTCTACTGTTCTTCTTCTTCTAGTATTCTTCTAGTCTTCTTCTTCTTCTTCTCTTCTTCTTCTTCTTCTTCTAACTTCTTGTTTATCATTTTGCAGATTTGATTTAATTCACGGAAGCTTGCATGGATGGAGTGCTTCTTTTCCATTTGTGTTTTTATTTTGTATCAATGTGAAACTTTTGTGAATTGATGGATAACGGTGTTGGATGAACAATGTGAAACTTCTGTAATATGTAACGATGGAACTATGTGTTGGCTATGTATGTATATATGATGAAACTTGTGTGTTGGATATGATTGTTATATGGATGCTTGTTGTATATATATGTGTTGGATATCTCATATGTGAAATAGTGACCCGAGATTAAGAAAAAACGATTTTAAAAAAAAATTGTTACTAATGGCGCACTTCCATGTGGTGCGCCATTAGTATACCAGATACTAATGGCGCACCTGTGGTGCGCCAATACTAAAATATTCTAGTGGCATGGTACTAATGGCGCACCTATAGTGCGCCATTAGTAGCCAAAATAGGTGCGCCATTAGTAGGCCTTTTCCTAGTAGTGGCAGCGGGCGCCAAGTCGAAGGCGTCCTCGACGAGTGGCACGTCAACGTGGTGGTGGTGTCTTCTGGTCCAGCGGGACAGAAGGCAGCCGCGGTGGGGCCGGCGGATGCGGCTGGTAGTGCAGACAGGGTTCAGGAGGTGGCGCCAATCCTCCCGGTAGTGGATACGCCGCTGATGCTACGTCGCGAGTCTGTGCCGCTACTGCTTGAGCTGGATCAATACGGCTCTAACCTACCGGTCGCTTCTCCGGCCCAGAGCGATGTCGGGCTGATCAGCGGGAAGTTTCCCCCTGTGTCACCCTGTTCGGGCAAGGAGTTGGTGGTGGGCGGTGGCCGTGCCGTGGGCTCGGGTATCACGACCGCGGAATTCCCCATCGGGAGTGCCACCTCGACCCCGCGTTCGGTCACCCCCTGCTCATCTCCTCCTGTTCGCTCGGCAGCTTCCATAGCGGCTCAATACGGGGCAGAGGCCACGGCGCGAACATCGGTCATGGCTCCGGTCCAGCTCAAGGAGCGCTTCAAGGGGGAGGCGTTCACTGATAACCTAATGGCGTTGGAGGAGTGTGTGGCGGTCTTCGACAGCATTCGGACGAAGTCGGAGCAGGTCCAGGATCGGTCCCCCGTCGAGCAAGTGGGCGCGAGAGCTTCTCCGGTCAGGGCCTCTCGCACCAGTTCCAGGACGGCGGCATCCAAGGTGGCGAACATGATGGGCAAGGCCATGACCCTCAAGGCAAACAAGGGACTGCAAGGTATTATGTCGAAACCCATTACACGATCCATGTCTTCTTTCAAGGTTCTAGCATTGGCATCGGATGCACATCTGTTGCGCGTGGCCAAGGAGAGTAACGTGATTCTTGGGATGGCGGATCGGTCCCCTTTAGAGGTGCTGGAGTCATTCAGAGCACAAGAAGAGGCTCAGGCTGCAATTGCGGAGGCCGTGGCCCATACTGCAGCGGCTGCTGCACGTGCACGAGGGCCGGACGACCCTACTAGGGAAGAGGTAGGGACGTCTGGGCGCGCGATTTCCAGTCGAGGCCGGGGTCAGGGCCGTGGTCGTGGCCGAGGCAGGGGGTGCGTGGTTAGAGGTGATCACAGCAACATCGGGGCGGGGACCCAATCCCCTCGGGCAGCCCAATGAAAGGAATCATCTGGAATATTAGGGGGTTCGGGCAGCAAGATAGAAGGAGACAGCTCATCCAGTACATTCGCGATCAGCGGCTAGATTTTGTGGGTCTCCAGGAAACATTCCGTGCGTCCTTCTCGCAGGTGGAGTTGGACTCCTTGGCCGGAGTCGTGCATTTCATTGGGAATGGGCTCCTGCGGCTGGTAGATCTGGAGGGATCTTGTTGGGAGTAAATAAAGATACTTTTGAGGTGGTAACATTTTTCCAGGGGTGAGTTCTTTGTGGGGGTGGAGGTGATTCAGAGAAATAGTAACTTTAGATGGGAATTGTTAGTGGTCTACGGTCCGGCTGATCATGCGAGATCGTATGATTTCCTGCGCGAAATATATAGCAAGATTCATACCTCACCTTTGCCGGTGGTGGTAGGGGGGATTTTAACCTGATTCATTCGACGGAGGATAAGAGCAATCATATCATTAACGATCAATGGTTGGTAGATGCGTTCAATGATTGGGTGGCCGAGCTTGAGCTCATCAAATTACAAAGGGTAGGGGCGCGATTTACATGGACAAATAACCAGGACAATCCGATTAGATGTGTTCTGGACAGAGTTTTTGTTGCAACTAAGTGGGAGGCAAAATTTCCCGTATGTTCTCTCGTCGCGGAGACACGCCTAGGTTCCGACCACGTGCCACTTATTTTACACTCTGGGGAGACGCATCGTCCGATTCCTAAGCGCTTCTTTTTTGAGAAAGAATGGATTCTTCATCCAGGTTTCGTGGAGAGGGTGAACATAATCTGGGGAGAGGCGAAGGCTAACCGGCCGCACAGATATGGGCCGCTGTGCGGCTCGTTAGATGAATGGCAGCACTGTATCCGGCGGTCTAGGCACCACCTTAGGGGATGGGGGCAAATGTGGGCAGCCAGTTGAGATCCTGCAAAGATTCCTTGCTGGCAGAAATAAGATTGCTCGACGCTAAGGCAGATGGGGTCGGGCTTTCAGCGGATGAATGGGCTAGGATATATGCGGTCGAGGACGAAATGATTTTTATCTTTGTGAAGAGATGTATTGAAAGCAGAGAAGGCAATAACGGTGGATACTTAAAGGTGATGCCAGCACAGATTACTTTCATGCGATCGCCAATGGGCGACGTAGGAGGTGCACGATTAGGTGCCTTCGAGAGGGAGACAGAACGTTCGTTGGAGAGGACGAGCTTAGGTCGCACATAGACGGGTTCTATAGGCAGTTGCTGGGATCTACATCTGGTGGCGCAGCTGCCATGGGCCCCAACATGTGGGGACCCGAGGGGGGGTGTCCAGGCAGGACAATCTAGAACTAATCCGCCCTTTTTTGTTATCAGAAATAACCGTGAATTTAAAAGAAATGAAGGGTGACACGGCACCAGGACCTGATGGTTTTCCGGTGACGTTCTATAAGAAGTTTTGGAACTTGATGTTGGGGAACGTAGCATGCAATTTCAAAAAAATTCCTACGCTCAGGCAAGATCTATCTAGGAGATGCATAGCAACGAGAGGGGGAGAGTGTGTCCACGTACCCTCGTAGACCGAAAGCGGAAGCGTTTGACAACGCGGTTGATGTAGTCGAACTTCTTCTCGTTCCGACTGATCAAGCTCCGAACGTACGTCACCTCCGAGTTTTGCACACGTTCAGCTCGATGACGTCCGTCGAACTCTTGATCCAGTAAAGTGTCGAGGGAGAGTTCCGTCAGCACGACGGCGTGGTGATGGTGATGGTGAAGTGATCCGCGCAAGGCTTCGCCTAAGCACTAGGTGAATATGACCGGAGGCGTAAACTGTGGAGGGGGCGCCGCACACGGCTAACAATGTTTGTTGTGTGTTCTAGCGGTGCACCCCCCCTCTCATATATATAGGTTGGAGGGGAGAAGAGGCAGCCAAGGGGGCGCCCCAAGTAGGAGGAATCCTACTTGGGGTCCTCCCAATTCGTCCTCCCCCCTTTCCTATTCCTATTCGGAGTAGGAAGGGAAAAGGAGGAAGGGGGAATCCTATTCCCTTTTTCCTTTCCTCCTTCCCCTTTTCTTCTCCAATTTGGCCAGCCCATATGGGGGGGGGGTGCACCAGCTCCTTTGTGGCTGGTGTGTTTCCCCTCTTGGCCCATAAGGCCCATATTGTTTGCCGGGGGTAGCCCGAAACCCCTTCCGGTGACCCGATACGTTCCCTGTACCCCCGGAACACTTTTGGTGTCCAAATACTATCGTCCTATATATGAATCTTTACCTCTCGACCATTTAGAGACTCCTCGCCATGTCCGTGATCTCATCCGGGACTCCGAACAACATTCGGTCACCAAATCACATAACTCATCTAATACAAAATCGTCATCGAACGTTAAGCGTGCGGACCCTACGGGTTCGAGAACTATGTAGACATGACCGAGACACCTCTCCGGTCAATAACCAACAGCGGAACCTGGATGCTCATATTGGTTTCTACATATTCTACGAAGATCTTTATCGGTCGTACCGCAATGACAACATACGTAATTCCCTTTGTCATCGGTATGTTACTTGACCGAGATTCGATCATCGGTATCTTCATACCTAGTTGAATCTCGTTACCGGCAAGTCTCTTTACTTGTTCCGTAATGCATCATCCCGTAGCTAACTCATTAGTTACATTGCTTGCAAGGCTTATCATGATGTGCATTACCGAGAGGGCCCAGAGATACCTCTCCGATACTCGGAGTGACAAATCCTAATCTCGATCTATGCCAACCCAACAAACACCTTTGGAGATACCTGTAGAGCATCTCTATAATCACTCAGTT
This sequence comes from Triticum aestivum, assembly GCF_018294505.1. NCBI lineage: Eukaryota > Viridiplantae > Streptophyta > Magnoliopsida > Poales > Poaceae > Triticum > Triticum aestivum. The sequence continues at coordinate 452,340,435 of NC_057796.1, forward strand.
ACGTTGTGACGTTTGATAGCACACAAGGTATTCCTCCGGTATCCAGGAGTTGCATAATCTCATAGTCAAAGGAATATGTATAAGTCATGAAGAAAGCAATAGCAATCAAACTTAACGATCATTATGCTAAGCTAATAGATGGGTCTTGTCCATCACATCATTCTCCTAATGATGTGATCCCGTTCATCAAATGACAACACATGTCTATGGTTGGGAAACTTAACCATCTTTGATTAACGAGCTAGTCTAGTAAAGGCTTACTAGGGACATGGTGTTTTTGTCTATGTATCCACACATGTATCAAGTTTCCGGTTAATACAATTCTAGCATGAATAATAAACATTTATCATGATATCGAGAAATATAAAATAACACTTTTATTATTGCCTCTAGGGCATATTTCCTTCACTTGGTGGGTCCCCAATTCTTCCAAATAGTTCATGATTTCACTCGTGGTCTGATTGATGTGAAGCGGCTAAACTATGGGGTGTTGGCCCTCTTGCCATAAGTCCAGGGCGCGGACAATATTAGTCAATTCCGGCCAATCACCCTAATCAATGTGAGTTTTCGACTTCTCGCAAAGGGGTTCGCGACTCGTCTGTCTCCCGCGGCTAACAAAATCATTGACCAAAATCAAACTGCCTTCATCCGCGGGAGGAGCATTTTAGACGGCATTGCGGTATTGCATGAGGTTCTACATGAAATCAAATCTACCAAGGAAGAGGTGTTCATCCTTAAGATCGACTTTGAGAAGGCATACGATAGAGTACGATGGGATTTTATAGAGGAGGTGATGAGAGCGAAGGGTTTCGACCCCCTATGGATTAGCTGGATGCGGCAATTGATTCAAGGGGGTCAGACGGCAGTCAATCTCAATGGGGAGATAGGCCCATTCTTTAGGAACAAGCGGGGGGTACGGCTAGGTGACCCGATCTCCCCGCTTCTATTTAACATTTTGGCGGACGCGTTGGCATCCATTCTGGACCATGCCAAGGCGGCAGGTCATATTACCGGGGTGGCAGCAAGTATAATTCCGGGAGGGATAACACACCTCCAATATGCGGATGACACGTAATATTCATCAAGAACTCGGAAAGGGAGATAGTGAATCTCAAATTCATGCATCTTGATGTGTTTTGAGGAGATGTCAGGTCTAAAAATCAACTTTGAGAAAAGTGAGGCGATAGTAACAGGGGGAGATCTGGAGTCGCAACTTCGGGCGGCCCACATGATGAATTGCGAATTGGGATCCATACCGTTGAAGTATCTGGGTATGCCTATATCCGCGAGAGCCCAAACCATGGGAGAATTATAACCGGTAGTAGACAAAACAGCGGCGCGAGTGGAGACGTGGCAAGGAAAGTTTCTAGCCTCTGGTGGGCGCTTGGTACTGATAGACGATTGCCTAACAAACATCCCAATGTTTGTTATGGGTTTTTACCTCCTCCAAGACAGAATCCATGCGAAACTAAATAAAGTTCGATCCCGTTTTTTCTGGGCAAAAGAGAATGGGAAACAGAGGTACTGTATGGTTAGTTGGGAGAACATGAAGCCCAAGGAGAGAGGTGGGCTTGGGGTGATCAACTCCAAAATTATGAATTGGTGTCTCATGACTAAGTGGGCGTGGAAAATTCTAACCGGTCGAGGGGGCCTTTGGTTAGATATATTCAGACGAAAATACTTGGATGAAGGAGGGGTGGAATTTAGGAGAAATGCTAAACTGTCGCAATTCTCGAGGGATGTTAAGAAAGTACAACCTCTTCTTAGACTGGGGACCAGGTTTAATGTGCGCAATGGCAAGGCAACGTGCTTCTGGCTGGACATTTGGTGCGAGGATAGAAGTCTCCGGGATGGTTTTCCGGCTCTATTTGAAATTGCCGAAAATCAGAATGCCAAAGTGGCAGAGTATTGGAGGCAGGGACAGTGGTCTCCACGCTTTCGGCGTCCATTAGGGAACGCAGAAAATCCCGAGTGGGAGGAGCTTCGGCATAAGTTGAGAGGGTATAACCTGAGTCATGAAAAGGATGAGGTTGTTTGGCGACTTGAGTCTTCCGGTCAATTCTCCTCAGGATCATTGTACAAGGAGATTTTCAAAAAATTCGACCCCATGCGACTTGTCGGGGTTGTGGGGAGCGCGACTGCCATCCAAAATCATGATCTTCTTATGGCAAGTCGACCGTAACAGAATCGCAAGCGGGGATCAGATCCAAAAATACCACGGCCCGGGAGATGGCAGATGTGTGTGGTGTGGCAAAAGTGAAGACCGGGATCATATTCTGTTCCGATGCATTATGGCTAGATTTATGTGGAGTGCAGTACGCTCGGCAACTGGGTCCACGTGGAACCCAAGTGGGTTCTCAGAATTTTACCGGCTTGCGGCCGCTACGTCTGGGAGGGATAAGATGATGACATGGCTAGGATTTGGGGCCCTAGCATGGTCTTTTTGGACTACTCGAAATAAAGCGCTAATAGAGGGAGTTTTTATCAGACATCCGGCTGATATGTTATATAAAATGGTGTCTTTCTTGCAGTTATGGAATCTTCTGGCAAAACGACGGGATAGAGGACTCGTGGAGGATCTCGTCAGAAGGGTGCGGGCAAGGTGCACTGAGCTTCGACGCACATCATAGGGCACAGATGCCAGATGTCTACATGGCGCCATTGCTACCTCGAGAGCCATCGTTGGTCACGTAGCCTTTACTAGCGCTGCGCCGCTATGTATCCGCCTACGGGCTTGTATCCCTTTTTTTTCTCACTTTGGCACGTTTGAGTTTCGCTTTGTAGTTGCTATTTGGTCCTGGCCGCTGGGCGGGATTGTCGACTCGTAAGGGCCTCATTGTAAGGCCGGGCAAGCGCCTCCTTTCTAAAAAAAATCATCTTCACGGTCAAACCGGCCCCTCGGTCTGAAAGCAAAGCATTTTCGCAGAGCAATGAGCGACTTTTAGTTATTTCTTGTCTTGTTCCATATTAAAGACCAAGTTACATTTTCCCTTTCGATTCTTTCTAGCATGATCAGAAATGTGACCGATCTCTACGCGGCCACCAGCCATGCAGCAGAGTGCAGCAACAGTTGTCAGCTACGTACGGACGTGCAAATCCGTTGGAGCCAGCCTAGAAAGCATTGCTTGCACCACGCTCGAAGCGATCGACGACCGGCCGGCCGGTACCTACGTACGTACGTACGCGCGTCGATGATCGATGGAGCTCCGGCCAGCCCGCCCGCCAGGCACGGACGGCCGGGCGCCGGCATGGCCCGCATGCAACGCAACGCTCGCGATCGCGACCGGCTAGCGGACGTACACACGCCCGTGTGGTCGCCGAGCTTTCTCCAACGCACGCAAGCTTTCCCTCCTCCACTCTCCGCCGTTCTCCTTCCTTCTTCGTGGACTGTGGTGGTTAATTGTGGCGTTTGCAAGCCACCTCCCTCCGTGCTTTGCGAGTAGAGCGCCATCATTGCCCATTAATCCGCAACCTACTTACACTTAGCACTGCACTGTCCGGCCGGTACTGTAGTTGCATACAGCCGATGACTCACTAAGCATATACTACTATACATCAACGTCCTTATCGACGCACCAACCGGCCGGGCAAAAACAGAAAACCGATGGACATCACATTAACTGACACGTACGATGCCAGCAACGCGACGCAAGCGTGCAACTCGTGAGGCAACTGAAGATGCATGCATGCTTGTTTTTCGCGAGGGATTTCATTGCACGGTTGAAACTAATCAAAACGAGCCTCCCTCTGATGCATGTATATCGTACGGCCACCTTGGCAATGATGCAGAACATGTGGGAGCTTGCTAGCTTCAGAAGCAAAAATGTTTGTGGCCGGCCGGGCGGTCTTAATTTGGACTGATTTTTTGTACTCTGTGCGTGGAGAGTTGAGAGCCGGATGATGCATGTATATCGTACGGGCGAGTCATCAAATGGAGCAATGCCTTTTGCTGTCCTTTTCTTTTATCAACTTAATCTGTCGGTCTAGGGCTCTCTCTCGTGCAACATCTCTCTATACAGAAACCTCCTTTTCCCTTCAAGTACAAGGATCAGGTGCCTTGTGCTTTATTTGGTCAGCACCGCTGCTATACCCCGGGCCCTCCCTGGCGACCTTTGCCGTCCCGCTGCATCTCATAATAATTGATTTTCACGAGCCAAAAATAAGCATAGCGTAATCTTCACTTTTCAGCAGCAAGTTTCAGGCCTTCACTTTGCTTAATTAGTTTCATCTCTTCGCTTTCTCTGTAGCCAAGCGAAGAACCGGCTAGTGACGACGTGATTACCCGCTGATCGACACGATTTACTCGCAAACAAATGGTTGATCATAATGTCCAAATGAATGGAGATGTACCCACTATCGACGGTGGATGAACGACTGGCCTGCAAACTGAGGCCGGAGTTGAATGAACACGTTCACAGACGCAACAGACTTTCTGAACCCCCAGGTGGCTCCGCCGTACCAGCCTTCTTCCTCTCGGTAACGTGCGCTACCTTTGTCATCGATGTTCTTGCTTCCTTTTTTCTACGGTGTTACCGTCAACTCAACCGATCATCACAACAACGAACACTGCTATTCACGGACACGTACGTATATAGAGTGGATCTTGTCCTCGCTCGCAAATGGGCGATGAATTTCGCCCGTCACTTTAGACGCCATTGTCACTGCCTCCACGAAGCAAACAGGAAAACGATCCATCCATCGATATACAGTCCAGCTCTGGAACGGCAGTGCAGCTCCGCCCGTCGCCGGCCGGCCGGGTCCGGCCAGCCGCTGTCAGTCAGTCACAGACAGATAGACAGGCAGACAGACAGCAGCGACCCGATTTCTTACCACATTTGTTTCGCGTCAATTTGATTTGATTTGGACGCAGCCGGGGGGCATCGATCTTTGTATCTGGACGCGCCCCGCGGACGGGACGTTTCTTTGGCCCCCATGCACGCATATCGTCGGATGGAACGCCAAGGTCGGCAGGGGAAGGCCGGCCGTAGGTTCACGCGACGTGATCCGTGAGGTTAACACCGACCGCTGATTATCTGATGATCAGTTGGCTCAAGTTAACTATGTATGACCCGGCCCGATGATGAGCAGTAACCTGAATCTAGTTCTCACTCTCAGCTGAAAATTTCACCACTGTTTTTTCTCCTCCCGAAAAGATGATCGAAACGCATTATCAATGTGACGCGATTCTTAATTAATTGCTCTGTAGGCCACTGAGGTCGCAAAGCAGGTCCCCGCGGGCGCATTGATGGGCTGCCGTTGGGGGCTTAATTAGCAGTGTCGCACTTAATCTACAGTGTCCGTTGGGGGCTCTCGGAGAGGAAAGAAGGGCTTCCTCCTTGTGGAGGAAAGTCATGTCCCGACGGCACTAACGCTGCCACCCCCCCCCCCCCCCCTCCTTCCCCCGCCATTGCGGACTACCACCGTATGCTGCTAACCCCACCCCCCCCCCCCCCCCCCCCCCCCCCCCCCCCCTGCCCCGCCGTTGCGGACCCTCCTATTTGTATTTTTAAAGAAAAGTAGAGAAAATAAACTGATTTTATGGGAAGGTGTTTATGGGACATGCTAAAGCACCTCACCAGCAGAAATCTCCTAAATTATAGACACCTCATAAAAACATTTTGAGGGAGAGTTTTCTATGGTACTTGTTGGAGATGCTCTAACAGGGAGAAACACGCACAGCACGTCTCTCTCTCTCTCTCTCTCCTCCGCTAGAGTGCACTCACGGCCGGCGCACTATTTTAACCCACCGCGCGCCACAAACCGCAGGTGTCTTCAACTCCAATCCATTGCCTCTGCGCCTTGCTTCGAACGTACTTGATCGCTGCCTCACCTCACTCACTCACTCCTCTCTCGCCGAGTGAGCTTGCGGTTCTTGCCACGCACGCTTCCCCCCATACATACCCGACCATATATACCCACCAGGCAACGATCCATCGGGAGGAAGCAACCGGCGGCCGATCATACCGATCGCCATTACATACATCGACTTTGCCTAGCTCGTCGGAGTAGCTTAGCTACGAGGCCAGCAGCTGCCGTAGAGTAATCAATAGAATGGGACGTCCGTCGTCCGGCGGCGTGGGGCAGCCCAAGCTCCGTAAGGGGCTGTGGTCGCCTGAGGAGGACGAGAAGCTCTACAACCACATCATCCGGCACGGCGTTGGCTGCTGGAGCTCCGTCCCCAGGCTCGCCGGGCTGAACCGCTGCGGCAAGAGCTGCCGTCTCCGGTGGATCAACTACCTCCGCCCCGACCTCAAGCGCGGCTGCTTCTCGCAGCAGGAGGAGGACCACATCGTTGCGCTCCACCAGATCCTCGGCAACAGGTCAGTGCAATTGCAAATTTACAGTGCAATGCGTTCAGTTACAGTTGAAATTTTCCGGTACAATTTTGTAATGTGCGGAGCAGAGTGAGTGAACTGAAGTATTTGGGACGACATGTATACTGATGCGTGTGCTCGTGCAGGTGGTCACAGATCGCGTCGCACCTGCCGGGCCGGACGGACAACGAAATCAAGAATTTCTGGAACAGCTGCATCAAGAAGAAGCTCCGGCAGCAAGGCATCGACCCCGCCACGCACAAGCCCATGGCCGCCGCCGACACGGCCACGGCGCCATTGCCGGATCCGGAAGAGGAAGACCGTAAGCCACTTTCCGCGGCGGTCGGCGGCAGCCTCGCTCCGAAGCAGCCGGCGGTGTTCGACCCGTTCCCCGTGTGCGCCGACTACGGCGGCGGGTTCGCCCACGGCCTCGGCGCGGAGAACGCGGCCGCATTGTACGGTCAGCTCGTTGGCTGCAAGGAGGGCGCGGACGACGACGCCGGGTTCGGAGGCGCGGACTACAGCAGCGTACTGGACGTCTCCGAGAACCTGGGCTACGGGGAGAGCTCGAGCAACAGCAGCAACTGGAACTACGGCGGCGAGGTGGGCAGCGTGCTCGACGGCGAGGTGCCGCACTGGGGCAAGGCGGATATGGAGCAGCAGCACACACCGCTAGAGCACAAGTTGTCGCTGCCCTGCCAAGAACAGAGCCTCCTCGCAAGTTTCGATTTCAACTTGGAATTGGAACCATACTTCTGAACTTTTTCTTTCTTTCCGTCTCCATTTTTTACCTTCTTGAATTATCTCGATTCCCACCCACATACTACTATATTTGCACGTCAGTACAGGACAGCAAAGAACCATTGGAAGGCTAGTTAGGGATTGTACGTACGTAGTAGTATACATAAGTTGATTTTCTCAGAGACGACAGTACAGTCGTAGAGCTCGTACACGAGAACATTGCTGTGTACTATAGTAATTAAACACTTGTAAAAAATAAACATTTCTCGAAATATGCTGGAGTACTCTGCATGCTACTGACCTCAGTGATGTGTCCGGGTGTACTTCTTTCTCAATAATTTAGCGATGGAGGCTTGCGTGAATTACACATGCAGGTTGCTGTCTCCCTGTCACGCTTTAGCCTTTTCCAGATTTGTGCCTCACGAAAGCGGGGAGGAAAATCGCGAAAGCAGCCGTACGGCGGTTGACGAACAATTAGTGCGCCAGCGAGGCCACATTAACATACATTGCTATCCATCCATGCTGGCCGTAATCAATCAGTAGAAACTTAACACCAGGAAGAAAAGCCAGTACTTGAACGTGGAAATCCTGCCGCGGCCGGCACGCAGGGCCCTGCAGATCGGTCGTGGGGGCAGTGGCCGGGCCGGAGAGCGGGCAGGGACAAAGGACTCCACTGCTCCAGCACTGTGCTTGAGCAGCGCGGCGAACTGCTGGGCGGGAGAGAAGGGATCGTCGCCTAGCGCGCGCTAACATGCCATGATTGGAGCACGACGGGTGTGTCGGGGCCGAGGGGCGTGGCGACGAGGGTCTCACATTTCTCGTGGTACCAGAAGCGGATCAGAGAGGTCATGGCACGGCACGACACGACACTGACGGCCCCGCTCGCGCGCGCGTGATGGCATCATCGGTGTCGATCAGGGCGCGCGCGGGGCCGCCTCTGTGCGTGTGCGACACCGCGGTGGCGCGCGTCCGGGGGCCGGGCGGGCGACGTAGGGGGCGCCCAGACCACCCAGCGCTTTCGGGGTGTTTCCTCGGGACTGGCCTGCTCCAGGGCGCGTCGTACCAGCTCAGAGCGGGAGGGGCTGACGCTGCCGTGCATGTGCGCAGTTAAGCACCTCATTGGGGCGATGATAAGCCACACGAATCCATGGATAATTGTCCTGTGGAGGGATCGCCAGCTAACCGAGGCGAGATGAGAAGCGTGGATGGAACGGATGGCGTGGCTCTGCTCGGCACCAGAGACATGAAAGCTACGTGCATGCAATGCATAGGCGTCCCACTGGCTAAGCTTGCGCCCGGAGAGCGAGATAGCGAGATGTTACATGCCCATCGACGCGAGAAAATTTCCTACCCACAGCGAAAGGTGGAGTCAAGTGGCAAAACGGCCAACGTGATTATTATTCTTTCAAACGGCCTACAGGCTATCAACATTAGAGCACCTTCTAACCCTTCCCTTGAGCTTTAACTTCTCAAACAACCTCCAAAAACTTAACTTTTCTTCCCTAAAAAAACTTAACTTAAGCCTTTTGCAACTAGCCCTTCCTATAAATTCTTAGCTCCTCAAATGCTAAAAAATGCGCAGAAAAACATTTCAATCACAAAATGAAATTAGACTCAAACAACTTTGGCTCGGTGAGTGTACCCCAGTCACGGCGGCGTGTTTTGGCTGTCTTTGAGCACCATTGATCGAGCTTCGGGTCCGACGCTATTGGTCTAGTTTGCTCCTTCATTTGTATGTGACTACGTCTTTCAATCACTCCGTCATGTTTGCTCGTTCGGCAGGGTCGAGACTTCTCGGTCTGGAGCAAGAGGGCAGGGGGAAGTATCATGTGATAGGGGGTATTGGTACTCCCATGATACGAGCTCCCAGGCCGTCGGATCTCGGATCCAACAACATCTAATGGAGCTGTTGTACCTGCTCGCAGTTTTGGGACTCCATAGGGGCTTTTTTTGCAAAAAAATGTTCATCATCTCACATGAGCTCTTGGATCTAAGATCAAATGGCCGAGCTTGCACGGGAGCACCGGATATTTCCTGAGGGCAGGGTCCTATGGTAGAACGAGTTTGTGCTTCCTTTTAGGCACCCACACTACTACTAGCCAGTTAGCTGTAGCGTGCTAGTAGTCGCGCGGCCACCTGCGCCACTACTAGCACTACTACAAAAACAGCTATAGCCAATATGGCCACTAATGTGTTGGTGCGCCATTCGTGTGAAAATACTAATAGCGCACCACATCCACGGTGCGCCATTAGTAATTTTTTTTCAAAACTACTAATGGCGCACCAGGGAATAGTGCGCCATTACTAGTTAAACTAGTAATGGCGCACCACTCCCACAGTGCGCCATTAGTAATTATGTTTCAAAAAATTTATTTTTATTTTATTTTTAAAAGTACTAATGGCGCACCGTGGGTGTGGTGCGCCATTACTAGTTCAACTGGACCGCCTTTTCAGTTTCAAAAAAATAAAATAAAATGATAGAAATGTCAAAAAAATAAAAGAAAATAAGATTCCCATGTGATATGTGGTCTAGTTGTTAGCAAAATTTACAAACACGAATTTTTGACTTTTTTGCAAAATCTCTCGAGAATTTGTAAAATGGGCATAACTTTTGCATACGAACTCGGATGAAAAAGTTTTTTATATGAAAAATCATCTATTCGAAAAGATACATCCGAATTTAACCCCGTTAAACATTTTCAAAATCCTCAAAAACCTAACAGAAAAAAAGATACGGGGCTTTTAAGATCTGGAGAGGGAAAAAAATTCAAAAAAATTCAAACTTACTAATGGCGCACCTGCCCATGGTGCCCCATTACTATCTTCCCGCCTTCAAAATTCAAAATAAATAAAAAAATAAAAAAATGTTAGTAATGGCGCACCTGCCCACGGTGCGCCATTATTATGCCGTATATATGGCTGGGCGTGGTCCTCTCCTCCTTACCTCTTCATTCTTCTCCTCCACTCCACCTCTCCTCCACTCCATCTCCTCCTCTCCTCCACTCCATCTCCCCTTCTCTCCTCCACCATACTACCCTCCTCCTCTCCGGCGACCTCCTCCTCCTCCTCTCCGGCGACCTCCTCCTCCCTCCTCTCCTCCCCTCCCCTCACGGTTTCTCCTACCTCCTCTCCGGTGAGCTCCTCCTCCCTCCTCTCCGGTGAGCTCTTCCTCCCTCCTCTCCTCCCCTTCCCTCATGGTTTCTCCTTCCTCCTCTCCGATGCTCCGGTGAACTCCTCTCCGGCGACCTCCTCCTCCTCTCCGGCGATGTAGGCGAGCGCCTCTCCGGTGACCTCCTCCTCCTCCTCTCCGGTGACCTCGGCCCTCCTCTCCGGCGAACTCCTCTCCGGCAAAAGAACACGGCAAAAGAACGTACAAAATCCAAAAACGAGAACAAAATTTGAAAAAATATCGTGCAAAAAAAACGAGCAAAAAATGGGCAAAAAAATCGCGATCCAGATCCAAATTCAAAATTCAAAAATACTAATGGCGCACGGTGGGTGTTAGACGGTGCGCCACTACTATTTTCCTGCCTTTAAAATTCAAAAATACTAATGCCGCACCGTGGCCTATACTAATGGCGCACCAGTGGCCTATACTAATGGCGCACCGTGGCCTATACTAATGGCGCACCAGTGGTGCGCCATTAGTATACCAGATACTAAGGGCGCACCAGTGGTGCGCCATTAGTATTTAATACTAGTGGCGTGGTACTAGTGGCGCACCAGTAGTGTGCCATTAGTAGGCAAAACTGGTGCGCCACTAGTAGGCCTTTTCCTAGTAGTGTAGCCTTTTACCCCGCGCCACTACTAGGCTTATCCCAAGTAGCTATGAGCAATTTTTCTTTAAGTTTGATCCAGAAGCGCGGACGATAAATCGGGATGTACATATTAAACATGATGGTAGAAAGAAGAAAGTACTACGCATGATAGACATGTAGTCAAGTAGATATTATAAAAGCAACATGTCCAGATCAACTGTTAATACCAATTGTCCAAACATAATCCCTAATATAAGGGATAAGAACACATACGATATAGTGGAAGAAGATGCGTTTGTGTCGGCGGTCATGTCGCTAAGGACGTCGTCGACGTGAGGGAACAAATCATGCAGCTAAGTTGGAGAAGAATTCGACAATCATGCTTCCCAAGAACCTGTTCACCCCTCTTTGCTTTGTTGTATCTAGCTCAAGGATTTTCTCTATATGTCTTAGTATGACTGGATGAGCTCTTACTTATCATGGCCTAGTAGCATTTCTATCTCATGTGCTTCAACTAAACAATCTTCAATGCTGGTACCATTGCATAAATTCCACTTCATGCATACATGCTCGATGTTGATGTTTTCTCATATGCATAAGTTGAGGGGGAGGCGGGCGTGTCCCTTGATGCTTATAGTGCCAAAGGGGGAGAAATAGAACAGTGAATATTGCACCAAGTAATTTTGTTGCAAGTTGAAGGGGAGTCGGGGGGTCATCCATATTATTTGTTATTTTGCTTTGGTTCCTTCTCTTGTGAACTTGTGAAAACAAGGTTGATTTGCCTCTCATGAGTTTCTGTTGGAAGTGAAGCTTAATTTGGATCTTGGTGTTAGCTTCACTCTTTACACTTCTCTTTTCACCTTGTCCACTTGGTCATGTCTACATTTTTTCTCCTTTGGGACCAAGTGTGATTTTGCAACTTTCCTTCTCTGTTACATCTAAAACTCTAAATTTTCTTGCTGAGAGCTGGGTTGGCAATATAAACATGAAGGGGGAGATTGTGAGTGAGTTAATGTGGCGATATCCTTAATTTTGTGATGATTATATTGCCAATGCTTTTACTCTCGTCGAGAGTTATTTTAGTGGGGTTGCAAATCCCAGTTTGTTGGATCAAGGACCTGATCTATTTTATGTGACTTATCTAGATGGCGTTGATTGTATTAAACTGTTAATTTGGATTGACTTGGGCCAAGCTCAGGAAGTTTGTGCTCGCAATAGTTGTTTGTTTCCATTGTGTGTAGGTTCCAGTGAGTGCGGCGGTAGTCGACAACGAGGATGGTTGGCATAAGGCTTGAAGAGCTAAGATGTGACCATGGACGTTGTGCGGGATCGTGTGGCTCAAAGCAACGCACAAGTTTTGGACAAGGACCATATGGAGGCAAACGAGAAGACCATGTCAAGTGAAGGTTATTTTGGCATGTTTACCAAAATCCACTAAGAAGCAAACCAAGAGAGTGATTGTGGTGTTGCTTAAGAGTGGAAAATGTTATTTACAAGTAGCCAAGTAGAAATGGCTGTTTGTTTAGTGTTTTGGGCTTGGCCCATTCGGTGGGTGCCATGGCCCATTCGATGGCGGTGGAAGGCTGCTTCAGGCATATATGTGAGCTGCTAGGTTTTCCCTTGCGGCAGCTGCCGACGAGCAGAGACACAGAGCAGTCGCCGGACATTTGAGAGAGAGCTTCCCGTATGGGATTTGTGTTGGGAATCGTAGCATAATTTTAAAATTTTCCTACGCTCACCAAGATGCATCTATGGAGTATACTAGCAACGAGGGGAAAGGAGTGCATCTACATACCCTTGTAGATCGTGAGCGGAAGCGTTCCAATGAACGTGGATGACGGAGTCGTACTCGCCGTGATTCAAATCACCGATGACCGAGTGCCGAACGGACGGCACCTCCGCGTTCAACACACGTACGGTGCAGCGACGTCTCCTCCTTCTTGATCCAGCAAGGGGAAGGAGAGGTTGATGGAGATCTAGCAGCACGACGGCATGGTGGTGGATGTAGCGGGATGTCGGCAGGGCTTCGCCGAGCTTCTGCGAGAGAGAGAGGTGTAGCAGGGGAGGAGGGAGGCGCCCAAGGCTGTAATACTACTGCCCTCCCTCCCCCCCCCTTATATAGGCCCCCTGGGAGGGGGGGCGGCCAAAACCCATCTGGATGGGGGGGGGGCGGCCAGGGGGGATACTTGCCCCCCAAGGCAAGTGGGGCGCCCCCCCACCCTAGGGTTTCTAACCCTAGGCGCAGGGGGAAGGCCCATGGGGGGCGCCCCAGCCCACTAAGGGCTGGTTGCCCTCCCACTTCAGCCCATGGGGCCCTCCGGGATAGGTGGCCCCACCCGGTGGACCCCCGGGACCCTTCCGGTGGTCCCGGTACAATACCGGTAACCCCCGAAACTTTCCCGGTGGCCGAAACTTGACTTCCTATATATAATTCTTCACCTCCGGACCATTCCGGAACTCCTCGTGACGTCCGGGATCTCATCCGGGACTCCGAACAACTTTCGGGTTTCCGCATACTCATATCTCTACAACCCTAGCGTCACCGAACCTTAAGTGTGTAGACCCTACGGGTTCGGGAGACATGCAGACATGACCGAGACGCCTCTCCGGTCAATAACCAACAGCGGGATCTGGATACCCATGTTGGCTCCCACATGTTCCACGATGATCTCATCGGATGAACCACGATGTCGAGGATTCAATCAATCCCGTATACAATTCCCTTTGTCAATCGGTATGTTACTTGCCCGAGATTCGATCGTCGGTATCCCAATACCTTGTTCAATCTCGTTACCGGCAAGTCTCTTTACTCGTACCGCAATGCATGATCCCGTGACTAACGCCTTAGTCACATTGAGCTCATTATGATGATGCATTACCGAGTGGGCCCAGAGATACCTCTCCGTCACACGGAGTGACAAATCCCAGTCTCGATCCGTGCCAACCCAACAGACACTTTCGGAGATACCCGTAGTGCACCTTTATAGTCACCCAGTTACGTTGTGACGTTTGGCACACCCAAAGCACTCCTACGGTATCCGGGAGTTGCACGATCTCATGGTCTAAGGAAAAGATACTTGACATTGGAAAAGCTCTAGCAAACGAAACTACACGATCTTTTATGCTATGCTTAGGATTGGGTCTTGTCCATCACATCATTCTCCTAATGATGTGATCCCGTTATCAATGACATCCAATGTCCATAGTCAGGAAACCGTGACTATCTGTTGATCAACGAGCTAGTCAACTAGAGGCTTACTAGGGACACGTTGTGGTCTATGTATTCACACATGTATTACGATTTCCGGATAATACAATTATAGCATGAACAATAGACAATTACCATGAACAAAGAAATATAATAATAACCATTTATTATTGCCTCTAGGGCATATTTCCAACAGTCTCCCACTTGCACTAGAGTCAATAATCTAGTTACATTGTGATGAATCGAACACCCATTGCGTCCTGGTGTTGATCATGTTTTGCCCTAGGGAGAGGTTTAGTCAACGGATCTGCTACATTCAGGTCCGTATGTACTTTACAAATATCTATGTCTCCATTTTGAACACTTTCACGAATGGAGTTGAAGCGACGCTTGATATGCCTGGTCTTCCTGTGAAACCTGGGCTCCTTCGCAAGGGCAATAGCTCCAGTGTTGTCACAGAAGAGAGTCATCGGGCCCGACGCATTGGGAATCACCCCTAGGTCGGTAATGAACTCCTTCATCCAGACTGCTTCCTGTGCTGCCTCCGAGGCTGCCATGTACTCCGCTTCACATGTAGATCCCGCCACGACGCTTTGCTTGCAACTGCACCAGCTTACTGCTCCTCCATTCAAAATATACACGTATCCGGTTTGTGACTTCGAGTCATCCAGATCTGTGTCGAAGCTAGCGTCGACGTAACCCTTTACGACGAGCTCTTCGTCACCTCCATAAACGAGAAACATATCCTTAGTCCTCTTCAGGTACTTCAGGATATTCTTGACCGCTGTCCAGTGTTCCATGCCGGGATTACTTTGGTACCTTCCTACCAAACTTACGGCAAGGTTTACATCAGGTCTGGTACACAGCATGGCATACATAATAGACCCTATGGCCGAGGCATAGGGGATGACACTCATCTTTTCTCTATCTTCTGCCGTGGTCGGGCATTGAGCCGTGCTCAATTGCACACCTTGCAATACAGGCAAGAACCCCTTCTTGGACTGATCCATATTGAACTTCTTCAATATCTTGTCAAGGTATGTACTCTGTGAAAGACCAATGAGGCGTCTTGATCTATCTCTATAGATCTTGATGCCTAATATATAAGCAGCTTCTCCAAGGTCCTTCATTGAAAAACACTTATTCAAATAGGCCTTTATACTTTCCAAGAATTCTATATCATTTCCCATCAATAGTATGTCATCCACATATAATATGAGAAATGCTACAGAGCTCCCACTCACTTTCTTGTAAACACAGGCTTCTCCATAAGTCTGTGTAAACCCAAACGCTTTGATCATCTCATCAAAGCGAATGTTCCAACTCCGAGATGCTTGCACCAGCCCATAGATTGAGCGCTGGAGCTTGCATACTTTGTTAGCATTCTTAGGATCGACAAAACCTTCCGGCTGCATCATATACAACTCTTCCTTAAGGAAGCCGTTAAGGAATGCCGTTTTGACGTCCATCTGCCATATCTCATAATCATAGTATGCGGCAATTGCTAACATGATTCGGACGGACTTCAGCTTCGCTACGGGTGAGAAAGTCTCATCGTAGTCAACCCCTTGAACTTGTCGATAACCCTTAGCGACAAGTCGAGCTTTGTAGATGGTCACATTACCATCCGCGTCTGTCTTCTTCTTAAAGATCCATTTGTTTTCTATGGCTCGCCGATCATCGGGCAAGTCAGTCAAAGTCCATACTTCGTTTTCATACATGGATCCTATCTCGGATTTCATGGCTTCTAGCCATTTGTCGGAATCCGGGCCCGCCATCGCTTCTTCATAGTTCGAAGGTTCACCGTTGTCTAACAACATGATTTCCAGGACAGGGTTGCCGTACCACTCTGGTGCGGAACGTGTCCTTGTGGACCTACGAAGTTCAGTAGTAACTTGATCCGAAGCTTCATGATCATCATCATTAACTTCCTCCCCAGTCGGTGTAGGCACCACAGGAACATTTTCCCGCGCTGCGCTACTTTCCGGTTCGGAAGGGGTGACTATCACCTCATCAAGTTCCACTTTCCTCCCACTCAATTCTTTCGAGAGAAACTCCTTCTCCAGAAAGGACCCGTTCTTGGCAACGAAGATCTTGCCTTCGGATCTGAGGTAGAAGGTATACCCAATAGTTTCCTTAGGGTATCCTATGAAGACGCATTTCTCCGACTTGGGTTCGAGCTTTTCAGGTTGAAGTTTCTTGACATAAGCATCGCATCCCCAAACTTTTAGAAACGACAGCTTAGGTTTCTTCCCAAACCATAATTCATACGGTGTCGTCTCAACGGATTTCGACGGAGCCCTATTTAAAGTGAATGCGGCAGTCTCTAAAGCATAGCCCCAAAATGAGAGCGGTAAATCGGTAAGAGACATCATAGATCGCACCATATCCAATAGAGTGCGATTACGACGTTCGGACACACCGTTTCTCTGAGGTGTTCCAGGCGGCGTGAGTTGTGAAACTATTCCACATTTCCTTAAGTGTGTACCAAACTCGTGACTTAAATATTCTCCACCACGATCTGATCGTAAGAATTTTATTTTCCTGTCACGTTGATTCTCAACCTCACTCTGAAATTCCTTGAACTTTTCAAAGGTTTCAGACTTGTGTTTCATTAGGTAGACATACCCATATCTACTTAAGTCATCAGTGAGAGTGAGAACATAACGATATCCTCCGCGAGCCTCAACACTCATTGGACCGCACACATCGGTATGTATGATTTCCAATAAGTTGGTTGCTCGCTCCATTGTTCCGGAGAACGGAGTCTTGGTCATCTTACCCATGAGGCATGGTTCGCACGTGTCAAATGATTCGTAATCAAGAGACTCCAAAAGTCCATCTGCATGGAGCTTCTTCATGCGCTTGACACCAATGTGACCAAGGCGGCAGTGCCACAAGTATGTGGGACTATCGTTATCAACTTTACATCTTTTGGTATTCACACTATGAATATGTGTAACATCACGTTCGAGATTCATCAAGAATAAACCATTAACCAGCGGGGCATGACCATAAAACATATCTCTCATATAAATAGAACAACCATTATTCTCGGATTTAAATGAGTAGCCATCTCGAATTAAACGAGATCCAGATACAATGTTCATGCTCAAAGCTGGCACTAAATAACAATTATTGAGGTTTAAAACTAATCCCGTAGGTAGATGCAGAGGTAGCGTGCCGACGGCGATCACATCGACCTTGGAACCATTCCCGACGCGCATCGTCACCTCGTCCTTCGCCAGTCTCCGTTTATTCCGTAGTTCCTGTTTTGAGTTACAAATATGAGCAACCGCACCGGTATCAAATACCCAGGAGCTACTACGAGTACTGGTAAGGTACACATCAATTACATGTATATCACATATACCTTTGGTGTTGCCGGCCTTCTTGTCCGCTAAGTATTTGGGGCAGTTCCGCTTCCAGTGACCACTTCCCTTGCAATAAAAGCACTCAGTCTCAGGCTTGGGTCCATTCTTCGACTTCTTCCCAGTAACTGGCTTACCGGGCGCGGCAACTCCCTTGCCGTCCTTCTTGAAGTTCTTCTTACCCTTGCCCTTCTTGAACTTAGTGGTTTTATTCACCATCAACACTTGATGTTCTTTTCTGATCTCCACCTCCGCTGATTTCAGCATTGAATATACCTCAGGAATGGTCTTTTCCATCCCCTGCATATTGAAGTTCATCACAAAGCTCTTGTAGCTTGGTGGAAGCGACTGGAGGATTCTGTCAATGACCGCGTCATCCGGGAGATTAACTCCCAGCTGAGACAAGCGGTTGTGCAACCCAGACATTCTGAGTATGTGCTCACTAACAGAACTATTCTCCTCCATTTTACAGCTGAAGAACTTGTCGGAGACTTCATATCTCTCGACCCGGGCATGAGCTTGGAAAACCATTTTCAGCTCCTCGAACATCTCATATGCTCCATGTTTCTCAAAACGCTTTTGGAGACCCGGTTCTAAGCTGTAAAGCATGCCGCACTGAACGAGGGAGTAATCATCAGCACGCTGCTGCCAAGCGTTCATAACGTCTTGGTTCTCTGGGATTGGTGCTTCACCTAGCGGTGCTTCTAAGACATAATCTTTCTTGGCTGCTATGAGGATGATCCTCAGGTTCCGGACCCAGTCCGTATAGTTGCTGCCATCATCTTTCAGCTTGGTTTTCTCTAGGAACGCGTTGAAATTGAGGACAACGTGGGCCATTTGATCTACAAGACATAGTGTAAAGATTTTAGACTAAGTTCATGATAATTAAGTTCATCTAATCAAATTACTCAATGAACTCCCACTCAGATAGACATCCCTCTAGTCATCTAAGTGAAACATGATCCGAGTTAACTAGGCCGTGTCCGATCATCACGTGAGACGGACTAGTCAAGATCGGTGAACATCTCCATGTTGATCGTATCTTCTATACGACTCATGCTCGACCTTTCGGTCCTCCGTGTTCCGAGGCCATGTCTGTACATGCTAGGCTCGTCAAGTCAACCTAAGTGTATTGCGTGTGTTCCGAGGCCATGTCTGTACATGCTAGGCTCGTCAACACCCGTTGTATTCGAACGTTAGAATCTATCACACCCGATCATCACGTGGTGCTTCGAAACAACGAACCTTCGCAACGGTGCACAGTTAGGGGGAACACTTTTCTTGAAATTATCATAAGGGATCATCTTACTTACTACCGTCGTTCTAAGCAAATAAGATGCAAAACATGATAAACATCACATGCAATCAAATAGTGACATGATATGGCCAATATCATTATGCTCCTTTGATCTCCATCTTCGGGGCACCATGATCATCTTCGTCACCGGCATGACACCATGATCTCCATCATCATGATCTCCATCATTGTGTCTTCATGAAGTCGTCACGCCAACGATTACTTCTACTTCTATGGCTAACGCGTTTAGCAACAAAGTAAAGTAATTTACATGGCGTTATTCAATGACACGCAGGTCATACAAAATAATAAAGACAACTCCTATGGCTCCTGCCGGTTGTCATACTCATCGACATGCAAGTCGTGATTCCTATTACAAGAATATGATCAATCTCATACATCACATATATCATTCATCACATCTTCTGGCCATATCACATCACATAGCACTTGCTGCAAAAACAAGTTAGACGTCCTCTAATTGTTGTTGCAAGTTTTTACGTGGTTTGTAGGTTTCTAGCAAGAACGTTTCTTACCTACGTATGACCACAACGTGATTTGCCAATTTCTATTTACCCTTCATAAGGACCCTTTTCATCGAATCCGTTCCGACTAAAGTAGGAGAGACAGACACCCGCTAGCCACCTTATGCAACTAGTGCATGTCAGTCGGTGGAACCTGTCTCACGTAAGCGTACGTGTAAGGTCGGTCCGGGCCGCTTCATCCTACAATACCGCCGAAACAAGATACGACTAGTAGCGGCAAGAAGAATTGGCAACATCAACGCCCACAACTGCTTTGTGTTCTACTCGTGCATAGTAACTACGCATAGGCCTGGCTCATGATGCCACTGTTGGGAATCGTAGCATAATTTTAAAATTTTCCTACGCTCACCAAGATCCATCTATGGAGTATACTAGCAACGAGGGGAAAGGAGTGCATCTACATACCCTTGTAGATCGCGAGCGGAAGCGTTCCAATGAACGTGGATGACGGAGTCGTACTCGCCGTGATTCAAATCACCGATGACCGAGTGCCGAACGGACGGCACCTCCGCGTTCAACACACGTACGGTGCAGCGACGTCTCCTCCTTCTTGATCCAGCAAGGGGAAGGAGAGGTTGATGGAGATCCAGCAGCACGACGGCGTGGTGGTGGATGTAGCGGGTCTCGGCAGGGCTTCGCCGAGCTTCTGCGAGAGGGAGAGGTGTAGCAGGGGAGGAGGGAGGCGCCCAAGGCTGTAATACTACTGCCCTCCCTCCCCCCCTTTATATAGGCCCCCTGGGAGGGGGGCGCCGGCCAAGACCCATCTGGATGGGGGGCGGCGGCCAGGGGGATACTTGCCCCCCAAGGCAAGTGGGGCGCCCCCCCACCCTAGGGTTTCTAACCCTAGGCGCAGGGGGAAGGCCCATGGGGGGCGCCCCAGCCCACTAAGGGCTGGTTGCCCTCCCACTTCAGCCCATGGGGCCCTCCGGGATAGGTGGCCCCACCCGGTGGACCCCCGGGACCCTTCCGGTGGTCCCGGTACAATACCGATAACCCCCGAAACTTTCCCGGTGGCCGAAACTTGACTTCCTATATATAATTCTTCACCTCCGGACCATTCCGGAACTCCTCGTGACGTCCGGGATCTCATCCGGGACTCCGAACAACTTTCGGGTTTCCGCATACTCATATCTCTACAACCCTAGCGTCACCGAACCTTAAGTGTGTAGACCCTACGGGTTCGGGAGACATGCAGACATGACCGAGACGCCTCTCCGGTCAATAACCAACAGCGGGATCTGGATACCCATGTTGGCTCCCACATGTTCCACGATGATCTCATCGGATGAACCACGATGTCGAGGATTCAATCAATCCCGTATACAATTCCCTTTGTCAATCGGTATGTTACTTGCCCGAGATTCGATCGTCGGTATCCCAATACCTTGTTCAATCTCGTTACCGGCAAGTCTCTTTACTCGTACCGCAATGCATGATCCCGTGACTAACGCCTTAGTCACATTGAGCTCATTATGATGATGCATTACCGAGTGGGCCCAGAGATACCTCTCCGTCACACGGAGTGACAAATCCCAGTCTCGATCCGTGCCAACCCAACAGACACTTTCGGAGATACCCGTAGTGCACCTTTATAGTCACCCAGTTACGTTGTGACGTTTGGCACACCCAAAGCACTCCTACGGTATCCGGGAGTTGCACGATCTCATGGTCTAAGGAAAAGATACTTGACATTGGAAAAGCTCTAGCAAACGAAACTACACGATCTTTTATGCTATGCTTAGGATTGGGTCTTGTCCATCACATCATTCTCCTAATGATGTGATCCCGTTATCAATGACATCCAATGTCCATAGTCAGGAAACCATGACTATCTGTTGATCAACGAGCTAGTCAACTAGAGGCTTACTAGGGACACGTTGTGGTCTATGTATTCACACATGTATTACGATTTCCGGATAATACAATTATAGCATGAACAATAGACAATTACATGAACAAAGAAATATAATAATAACCATTTATTATTGCCTCTAGGGCATATTTCCAACAATTTGGCTTGTGTGAGAGAGGCTTGTAACTCCAGAAATCTAAGAAATAAAACCTCAAATTATTCCCAACCTTGATATTGTTGAGGTCTGCTGTTTGTCCTTGCAAATCTTGTTTTTCTGTTGTACTAATTTTGTCCGTGCAATTCCTTGGCTATAATGGGGTTTTCGTGATGGAAAATCATGTCTAAATTCATATGCATCCATCCCTAGCCTTAAATCCGGTTGTTGTTCAATTTATTCATGGGTTCCTGAGGATGGCGCAAGATTTTATCTTTTGGTGATTTATTTTGTGCGAGTTCATACTGAGTTCTTCCTCTAATCTGGTTTCGATTTGGGGTCGCTGTATTTCTAGCAAATTTCTTGGTGTTCTCCGTCGAACGGAAGAGCATCCGCGGATGCTACTGGCTCGCTCCCTTTTATATTTCTGCTTGGTGTAATTGTCTCGGGTTTCAGTTCATCTTCAGCTATTTGTCGTTCATCTTCAGGATAGCAGAGTTGGCCAGCCCAAATCGGTAGAACTAAAATCGTGGGTTTCAGTTTGTTGCTAGTCTTGCTGCTGTATGCGCTATAGGGGACTAGAGTTTCTGACAAGTAATATCAGCTCCAGGCAGTGTAGTTCTTCTCCATTGAAACAATATTCTGCTAGTACGTGCAAGTGGAAAAACCGTTGGCTGAAGCTTGTGAGTTGTCCACGGACGGACTGTGACTCTCCCCTCCTCCCCTCGCGTCGCCCCTGCTAGGGCGACTCGGGGGCCCCAAACCCTAGCTCTGCCGCCTCCCCTTTCGTCTCCCCTCCTCCTCGCCGCCGCCTGAGGCCGCCGCCGGGCAAGCCCGGGGTGTCGCCGAGGAAGGTGGCGGCGGGCCCTGGCGCCCCTGCCTCTGCTGCGGGGGCCATGCTCCCTAGGGCGGCGGCCCTGGTCGGAGTGGCGTCACCGGCCGGCGGCAGGCGGTGGCGCGGGCGTGGGCCGACGTTCCTGGCCGTGTAGCATTTCTATCTCATGCGCTTCAACTGAAAAATCTTCAATGCTCGTACCATTGCATAAATTCCACTTCATCATACATGCTCGATGTTGATGTTTTCTCATATGCATAAGTTGAGGGGGAGGCGGGCGTGTCCCTTGATGCTTATAGTGCCAAAGGGGGAGAAATAACAGTGAATATTGCACCAAGTAATTTTGTTGCAAGTTGAAGGAGTCGGGGGTCATCCATATTATTTGTTATTTTGCTTTGGTTCCTTCTCTTGTGAACTTGTGAAAACAAGGTTGATTTGCCTCTCATGAGTTTCTGTTGGAAGTGAAGCTTAATTTGGATCTTGTGTTAGCTTCACTCTTTACACTTCTCTTTTCACCTTGTCCACTTGGTCATGTCTACATTTTTCTCCTTTGGACCAAGTGTGATTTTGCAACTTTCCTTCTCTTACATCTAAAACTCTAAATTTTCTTGCTGAGAGCTGGTTGGCAATATAAACATGAAGGGGGAGATTGTGAGTAGTTAATGTGGCGATATCCTTAATTTTGTGATGATTATATTGCCAATGCTTTTACTCTCGTCGAGAGTTATTTTAGTGGGGTTGCAAATCCCAGTTTGTTGGATCAAGGACCTGATCTATTTATGTGACTTATCTAGATGGCGTTGATTGTATTAAACTGTTAATTTGGATTGACTTGGGCCAAGCTCAGGAAGTTTGTGCTCGCAATAGTTGTTTGTTTCCATTGTGTGTAGGTTCCAGTGATGCGGCGGTAGTCGACAACGAGGATGGTTGGCATAAGGCTTGAAGAGCTAAATGTGACCATGGACGTTGTGCGGATCGTGTGGCTCAAAGCAACGCACAAGTTTGGACAAGGACCATATGGAGGCAAACGAGAAGACCATGTCAAGTGAAGTATTTTGGCATGTTTACCAAAATCCACTAAGAAGCAAACCAAGAGAGTGATTGTGGTGTGCTTAAGAGTGGAAAATGTTATTACAAGTAGCCAAGTAGAAATGGCTGTTTGTTTAGTTTTTGGGCTTGGCCCATTCGGTGGGTGCCATGGCCCATTCGATGGCGGTGGAAGGCTGCTTCAGGCATATATGTGAGCTGCTAGGTTTTCCCTTGCGGCAGCTGCCGACGAGCAGAGACACAGAGCAGTCGCCGGACATTTGAGAGAGAGCTTCCCGTATGGGATTTGTGTTGGGAATCGTAGCATAATTTTAAAATTTTCCTACGCTCACCAAGATGCATCTATGGAGTATACTAGCAACGAGGGGAAAGGAGTGCATCTACATACCCTTGTAGATCGTGAGCGGAAGCGTTCCAATGAACGTGGATGACGGAGTCGTACTCGCCGTGATTCAAATCACCGATGACCGAGTGCCGAACGGACGGCACCTCCGCGTTCAACACACGTACGGTGCAGCGACGTCTCCTCCTTCTTGATCCAGTAAGGGGAAAGGAGAGGTTGATGGAGATCTAGCAGCACGACGGCATGATGGTGGATGTAG
This sequence comes from Triticum aestivum, assembly GCF_018294505.1. Taxonomy (NCBI): domain Eukaryota; kingdom Viridiplantae; phylum Streptophyta; class Magnoliopsida; order Poales; family Poaceae; genus Triticum; species Triticum aestivum. The sequence goes on from NC_057796.1 coordinate 452,364,159, forward strand.
CGGGATGTCGGCAGGGCTTCGCCGAGCTTCTGCGAGAGAGAGAGGTGTAGCAGGGGAGGAGGGAGGCGCCCAAGGCTGTAATACTACTGCCCTCCCTCCCCCCTCCGTTATATAGGCCCCCTGGGAGGGGGGGCGCCGGCCAAAACCCATCTGGATGGGGGGGGGGCGGCGGCCAGGGGGGATACTTGCCCCCCAAGGCAAGTGGGGCGCCCCCCCACCCTAGGGTTTCTAACCCTAGGCGCAGGGGAAGGCCCATGGGGGGCGCCCCAGCCCACTAAGGGCTGGTTGCCCTCCCACTTCAGCCCATGGGGCCCTCCGGGATAGGTGGCCCCACCCGGTGGACCCCGGGACCCTTCCGGTGGTCCCGATACAATACCGGTAACCCCCGAAACTTTCCCGGTGGCCGAAACTTGACTTCCTATATATAATTCTTCACCTCCGGACCATTCCGAAACTCCTCGTGACGTCCGGGAACTCATCCGGGACTTCGAACAACTTTCGGGTTTCCGCATACTCATATCTCTACAACCCTAGCATCACCGAACCTTAAGTGTGTAGACCCTACGGGTTCGGGAGACATGCAGACATGACCGAGACGCCTCTCCGGTCAATAACCAACAGCGGGATCTGGATACCCATGTTGGCTCCCACATGTTCCACGATGATCTCATCGGATGAACCACGATGTCGAGGATTCAATCAATCCCGTATACAATTCCCTTTGTCAATCGGTATGTTACTTGCCCGAGATTCGATCGTCGGTATCCCAATACCTTGTTCAATCTCGTTACCGGCAAGTCTCTTTACTCGTACCGCAATGCATGATCCCGTGACTAACGCCTTAGTCACATTGAGCTCATTATTATGATGCATTACCGAGTGGGCCCAGAGATACCTCTCCGTCACACGGAGTGACAAATCCCAGTCTCGATCCGTGCCAACCCAACAGACACTTTCGAAGATACCCGTAGTGCTCCTTTATAGTCACCCAGTTACGTTGTGACGTTTGGCACACCCAAAGCACTCCTACGGTATCCGGGAGTTGCACGATCTCATGGTCTAAGGAAAAAATACTTGACATTGAAAAAGCTCTAGCAAACGAAACTACACGATCTTTTATGCTATGCTTAGGATTGGGTCTTGTCCATCACATCATTCTCCTAATGATGTGATCCCGTTATCAATGACATCCAATGTCCATAGTCAGGAAACCGTGACTATCTGTTGATCAACGAGCTAGTCAACTAGAGGATTACTAGGGACGCGTTGCGGTCTATGTATTCACACATGTATTACGATTTCCGGATAATACAATTATAGCATGAACAATAGACAATTACCATGAACAAAGAAATATAATAATAACCATTTATTATTGCCTCTAGGGCATATTTCCAACAGTCTCCCACTTGCACTAGAGTCAATAATCTAGTTACATTGTGATGAATCGAACACCCATTGCGTCCTGGTGTTGATCATGTTTTGCCCTAGGGAGAGGTTTAGTCAACGGATCTGCTACATTCAGGTCCGTATGTACTTTACAAATATCTATGTCTCCATTTTGAACACTTTCACGAATGGAGTTGAAGCGACGCTTGATATGCCTGGTCTTCCTGTGAAACCTGGGCTCCTTCGCAAGGGCAATAGCTCCAGTGTTGTCACAGAAGAGAGTCATCGGGCCCGACGCATTGGGAATCACCCCTAGGTCGGTAATGAACTCCTTCATCCAGACTGCTTCCTGTGCTGCCTCCGAGGCTGCCATGTACTCCGCTTCACATGTAGATCCCGCCACGACGCTTTGCTTGCAACTGCACCAGCTTACTGCTCCTCCATTCAAAATATACACGTATCCGGTTTGTGACTTCGAGTCATCCAGATCTGTGTCGAAGCTAGCGTCGACGTAACCCTTTACGACGAGCTCTTCGTCACCTCCATAAACGAGAAACATATCCTTAGTCCTCTTCAGGTACTTCAGGATATTCTTGACCGCTGTCCAGTGTTCCATGCCGGGATTACTTTAGTACCTTCCTACCAAACTTACGGCAAGGTTTACATCAGGTCTGGTACACAGCATGGCATACATAATAGACCCTATGGCCGAGGCATAGGGGATGACACTCATCTTTTCTCTATCTTCTGCCGTGGTCGGGCATTGAGCCGTGCTCAACTGCACACCTTGCAATACAGGCAAGAACCCCTTCTTGGACTGATCCATATTGAACTTCTTCAATATCTTGTCAAGGTATGTACTCTGTGAAAGACCAATGAGGCGTCTTGATCTATCTCTATAGATCTTGATGCCTAATATATAAGCAGCTTCTCCAAGGTCCTTCATTGGAAAAACACTTATTCAAATAGGCCTTTATACTTTCCAAGAATTCTATATCATTTCCCATCAATAGTATGTCATCCACATATAATATGAGAAATGCTACAGAGCTCCCACTCACTTTCTTGTAAACACAGGCTTCTCCATAAGTCTGTGTAAACCCAAACGCTTTGATCATCTCATCAAAGCGAATGTTCCAACTCCGAGATGCTTGCACCAGCCCATAGATTGAGCGCTGGAGCTTGCATACTTTGTTAGCATTCTTAGGATCGACAAAACCTTCCGGCTGCATCATATACAACTCTTCCTTAAGGAAGCCGTTAAGGAATGCCGTTTTGACTTCCATCTGCCATATCTCATAATCATAGTATGCGGCAATTGCTAACATGATTCGGACGGACTTCAGCTTCGCTACGGGTGAGAAAGTCTCATCGTAGTCAACCCCTTGAACTTGTCGATAACCCTTAGCGACAAGTCGAGCTTTGTAGATGGTCACATTACCATCCGCGTCTGTCTTCTTCTTAAAGATTCATTTATTTTCTATGGCTCGCCGATCATCGGGCAAGTCAGTCAAAGTCCATACTTCGTTTTCATACATGGCTCCTATCTCGGATTTCATGGCTTCTAGCCATTTGTCAGAATCCGGGCCCGCCATCGCTTCTTCATAGTTCGAAGGTTCACCGTTGTCTAACAACATGATTTCCAGGACAGGGTTGCCGTACCACTCTGGTGCGGAACGTGTCCTTGTGGACCTACGAAGTTCAGTAGTAACTTGATCCGAAGCTTCATGATCATCATCATTAACTTCCTCCCCAGTCGGTGTAGGCACCACAGGAACATTTTCCCGCGCTGCGCTACTTTCCGGTTCGGAAGGGGTGACTATCACCTCATCAAGTTCCACTTTCCTCCCACTCAATTCTTTCGAGAGAAACTCCTTCTCCACAAAGGACCCGTTCTTGGCAATGAAGATCTTGCCTTCGGATCTGAGGTAGAAGGTATACCCAATAGTTTCCTTAGGGTATCCTATGAAGACGCATTTCTCCGACTTGGGTTCGAGCTTTTCAGGTTGAAGTTTCTTGACATAAGCATCGCATCCCCAAACTTTTAGAAACGACAGCTTAGGTTTCTTCCCAAACCATAATTCATACGGTGTCGTCTCAACGGATTTCGACGGAGCCCTATTTAAAGTGAATGCGGCAGTCTCTAAAGCATAGCCCCAAAATGAGAGCGGTAAATCGGTAAGAGACATCATAGATCGCACCATATCCAATAGAGTGCGATTACGACGTTCGGACACACCGTTTCTCTGAGGTGTTCCAGGCGGCGTGAGTTGTGAAACTATTCCACATTTCCTTAAGTGTGTACCCAACTCGTGACTTAAATATTCTCCACCACGATCTGATCGTAAGAATTTTATTTTCCAGTCACGTTGATTCTGAACCTCACTCTGAAATTCCTTGAACTTTTCAAAGGTTTCAGACTTGTGTTTCATTAGGTAGACATACCCATATCTACTTAAGTCATCAGTGAGAGTGAGAACATAACGATATCCTCCGCGAGCCTCAACACTCATTGGACCGCACACATCGGTATGTATGATTTCCAATAAGTTGGTTGCTCGCTCCATTGTTCCGGAGAACGGAGTCTTGGTCATCTTACCCATGAGGCATGGTTCGCACGTGTCAAATGATTCGTAATCAAGAGACTCCAAAAGTCCATCTGCATGGAGCTTCTTCATGTGCTTGACACCAATGTGACCAAGGCGGCAGTGCCACAAGTATGTGGGACTATCGTTATCAACTTTACATCTTTTGGTATTCACACTATGAATATGTGTAACATCACGTTCGAGATTCATCAAGAATAAACCATTAACCAGCGGGGCATGACCATAAAACATATCTCTCATATAAATAGAACAACCATTATTCTCGGATTTAAATGAGTAGCCATCTCGAATTAAACGAGATCCAGATACAATGTTCATGCTCAAAGCTGGCACTAAATAACAATTATTGAGGTTTAAAACTAATCCCGTAGGTAGATGCAGAGGTAGCGTGCCGACGGCGATCACATCGACCTTGGAACCATTCCCGACGCGCATCGTCACCTCGTCCTTCGCCAGTCTCCGTTTATTCCGTAGTTCCTGTTTTGAGTTACAAATATGAGCAACCGCACCGGTACCAAATACCCAGGAGCTACTACGAGTACTGGTAAGGTACACATCAATTACATGTATATCACATATACCTTTGGTGTTGCCGGCCTTCTTGTCCGCTAAGTATTTGGGGCAGTTCCACTTCCAGTGACCACTTCCCTTACAATAAAAGCACTCAGTCTCAGGCTTGGGTCCATTCTTCGACTTCTTCCCAGTAACTGGCTTACCGGGCGCGGCAACTCCCTTGCCGTCCTTCTTGAAGTTCTTCTTACCCTTGCCCTTCTTGAACTTAGTGGTTTTATTCACCATCAACACTTGATGTTCTTTTCTGATCTCCACCTACGCTGATTTCAGCATTGAATATACCTCAGGAATGGTCTTTTCCATCCCCTGCATATTGAAGTTCATCACGAAGCTCTTGTAGCTTGGTGGAAGCGACTGGAGGATTTTGTCAATGACCGCGTCATCCGGGAGATTAACTCCCAGCTGGGATAAGCGGTTGTGCAACCCAGACATTCTGAGTATGTGCTCACTAACAGAACTATTCTCCTCCATTTTACAGCTGAAGAACTTGTCGGAGACTTCATATCTCTCGACCCGGGCATGAGCTTGGAAAACCATTTTCAGCTCCTCGAACATCTCATATGCTCCATGTTTCTCAAAACGCTTTTGGAGACCCGGTTCTAAGCTGTAAAGCATGCCGCACTGAACGAGGGAGTAATCATCAGCACGCTGCTGCCAAGCGTTCATAACGTCTTGGTTCTCTGGGATTGGTGCTTCACCTAGCGGTGCTTCTAGGACATAATCTTTCTTGGCTGCTATGAGGATGATCCTCAGGTTCCGGACCCAGTCCGTATAGTTGCTGCCATCATCTTTCAGCTTGGTTTTCTCTAGGAACGCGTTGAAATTGAGGACAACGTGGGCCATTTGATCTACAAGACATAGTGTAAAGATTTTAGACTAAGTTCATGATAATTAAGTTCATCTAATCAAATTACTCAATGAACTCCCACTCAGATAGACATCCCTCTAGTCATCTAAGTGAAACATGATCCGAGTTAACTAGGCCATGTCCGATCATCACGTGAGACGGACTAGTCAAGATCGGTGAACATCTCCATGTTGATCGTATCTTCTATACGACTCATGCTCGACCTTTCGGTCCTCCGTGTTCCGAGGCCATGTCTGTACATGCTAGGCTCGTCAAGTCAACCTAAGTGTATTGCGTGTGTTCCGAGGCCATGTCTGTACATGCTAGGCTCGTCAACACCCGTTGTTCGAACGTTAGAATCTATCACACCCGATCATCACGTGGTGCTTCGAAACAACGAACCTTCGCAATGGTGCACAGTTAGGGGGAACACTTTTCTTGAAATTATCATAAGGGATCATCTTACTTACTGCCGTCGTTCTAAGCAAATAAGATGCAAAAACATGATAAACATCACATGCAATCAAATAGTGACATGATATGGCCAATATCATTATGCTCCTTTGATCTCCATCTTCGGGGCACCATGATCATCTTCGTCACTGGCATGACACCATGATCTCCATCATCATGATCTCCATCATTGTGTCTTCATGAAGTCGTCACGCCAACGATTACTTCTACTTCTATGGCTAACGCGTTTAGCAACAAAGTAAAGTAATTTACATGACGTTATTCAATGACACGCAGGTCATACAAAATAATAAAGACAACTCCTATGGCTCCTGCCGGTTGTCATACTCATCGACATGCAAGTCGTGATTCCTATTACAAGAATATGATCAATCTCATACATCACATATATCATTCATCACATCTTCTGGCCATATCACATCACATAGCACTTGCTGCAAAAACAAGTTAGACGTCCTCTAATTGTTGTTGCAAGTTTTACCTGGTTTGTAGGTTTCTAGCAAGAACGTTTCTTACCTACGTATGACCACAACGCGATTTGCCAATTTCTATTTACCCTTCATAAGGACCCTTTTCATCGAATCCGTTCCGACTAAAGTAGGAGAGACAGACACCCACTAGCCACCTTATGCAACTAGTGCATGTCAGTCGGTGGAACCTGTCTCACGTAAGCGTACGTGTAAGGTCGGTTCGGGCCGCTTCATCCTACAATACCTCCAAAACAAGATACGACTAGTAGCGGCAAGAAGAATTGGCAACATCAACGCCCACAACTACTTTGTGTTCTACTCGTGCATAGTAACTACGCATAGGCCTGGCTCATGATGCCACTGTTGGGAATAGTAGCATAATTTTAAAATTTTCCTACGCTCACCAAGATGCATCTATGGAGTATACTAGCAACGAGGGGAAAGGAGTGCATCTACATACCCTTGTAGATCGCGAGCGGAAGTGTTCCAATGAACGCGGATGACGGAGTCGTACTCGCCGTGATTCAAATCACCGATGATCGAGTGCCGAACGGACGGCACCTCCGCGTTCAACACACGTACGGTGCAGCGACGTCTCCTCCTTCTTGATCCAGCAAGGGGAAAGGAGAGGTTGATGGAGATCCAGCAGCACGACGGCGTGGTGGTGGATGTAGCGGGATGTCGGCAGGGCTTCGGCGAGCTTCTGCGAGAGAGAGAGGTGTAGCAGGGGAGGAGGAAGGCGCCCAAGGCTGTAATACTACTGCCCTCCCTCCCCCCCTTTATATAGGCCCCCGAGAGGGGGGGCACCGGACAAAACCCATCTGGATGGGGGGGCGGCGGCCAGGGGGATACTTGCCCCCCAAGGCAAGTGGGGCGCCCCCCCACCCTAGGGTTTCTAACCCTAGGCGCAGGGGGAAGGCCCATGGGGGGCGCCCCAGCCCACTAAGGGCTGGTTGCCCTCCCACTTCAGCCCATGGGGCCCTCCGGGATAGGTGGCCCCACCCGGTGGACCCCCGGGACCCTTCCGGTGGTCCCGGTACAATACCGGTAACCCCCGAAACTTTCCCGGTGGCCGAAACTTGACTTCCTATATATAATTCTTCACCTCCAGACCATTCCGGAACTCCTCGTGACGTCCGGGATCTCATCCAGGACTCCGAACAACTTTCGGGTTTCCGCATACTCATATCTCTACAACCCTAGCGTCACCGAACCTTAAGTGTGTAGACCCTACGGGTTCGGGAGACATGCAGACATGACCGAGACGCCTCTCCGGTCAATAACCAACAGCAGGATCTGGATACCCATGTTGGCTCCCACATGTTCCACGATGATCTCATCGGATGAACCACGATGTCGAGGATTCAATCAATCCCGTATACAATTCCCTTTGTCAATCGGTATGTTACTTGCCCGAGATTCGATCGTCGGTATCCCAATACCTTGTTCAATCTCGTTACCGGCAAGTCTCTTTACTCGTACCGCAATGCATGATCCCGTGACTAACGCCTTAGTCACATTGAGCTCATTATGATGATGCATTACCGAGTGGGCCCAGAGATACCTCTCCGTCACACGGAGTGACAAATCCCAGTCTCGATCCGTGCCAACCCAACAGACACTTTCGAAGATACCCGTAGTGCTCCTTTATAGTCACCCAGTTACGTTGTGACGTTTGGCACACCCAAAGCACTCCTACGGTATCCGGGAGTTGCACGATCTCATGGTCTAAGGAAAAAATACTTGACATTGAAAAAGCTCTAGCAAACGAAACTACACGATCTTTTATGCTATGCTTAGGATTGGGTCTTGTCCATCACATCATTCTCCTAATGATGTGATCCCGTTATCAATGACATCCAATGTCCATAGTCAGGAAACCGTGACTATCTGTTGATCAACGAGCTAGTCAACTAGAGGCTTACTAGGGACACGTTGCGGTCTATGTATTCACACATGTATTACGATTTCCGGATAATACAATTATACCATGAACAATAGACAATTACAATGAACAAAGAAATATAATAATAACCATTTATTATTGCCTCTAGGGCATATTTCCAACAATTTGGCTTGTGTGAGAGAGGCTTGTAACTCCAGAAATCTAAGAAATAAAACCTCAAATTATTCCCAACCTTGATATTGTTGAGGTCTGCTGTTTGTCCTTGCAAATCTTGTTTTTCTGTTGTACTAATTTTGTCCGTGCAATTCCTTGGCTATAATGGGGTTTTCGTGATGGAAAATCATGTCTAAATTCATATGCATCCATCCCTAGCCTTAAATCCGGTTGTTGTTCAATTTATTCATGGGTTCCTGAGGATGGCGCAAGATTTTATCTTTTGGTGATTTATTTTGTGCGAGTTCATACTGAGTTCTTCCTCTAATCTGGTTTCGATTTGGGGTCGCTGTATTTCTAGCAAATTTCTTGGTGTTCTCCGTCGAACGGAAGAGCATCCGCGGATGCTACTGGCTCGCTCCCTTTTATATTTCTGCTTGGTGTAATTGTCTCGGGTTTCAGTTCATCTTCAGCTATTTGTCGTTCATCTTCAGGATAGCAGAGTTGGCCAGCCCAAATCGGTAGAACTAAAATCGTGGGTTTCAGTTTGTTGCTAGTCTTGCTGCTGTATGCGCTATAGGTGACTAGAGTTTCTGACAAGTAATATCAGCTCCAGGCAGTGTAGTTCTTCTCCATTGAAACAATATTCTGCTAGTACGTGCAAGTGGAAAAACCGTTGGCTGAAGCTTGTGAGTTGTCCACGGACGGACTGTGACTCTCCCCTCCTCCCCTCGCGTCGCCCCTGCTAGGGCGACTCGGGGGCCCCAAACCCTAGCTCCGCCGCCTCCCCTTTCGTCTCCCCTCCTCCTCGCCGCCGCCTGAGGCCGCCGCCGGGCAAGCCCGGGGTGTCGCCGAGGAAGGTGGCGGCGGGGCCCTGGCGCCCCTGCCTCTGCTGCGGGGGGCCGTGCTCCCTAGGGCGGCGGCCCTGGTCGGAGTGGCGTCACCGGCCCGGCGGCAGGCGGTGGCGCGGGCGTGGGCCGACGTTCCTGGCCGTGTGGATGGCGGGTGCCCCGGTGGACGGGAGCCCTGGTGGCTCGCGGTGGCGCCAGATCTGGCCGCCCCTGCCCCCCCTGTTTCGAGAGCTCCGCCCCGGCCAGATCTGCCCGGCTTCTTCGCGGGCCGTCGGATCTTGCGTCGTGGGGTGGTGGAGGCGAGGATTCGCAGACCGGGAGAAATTCCAGGCCGGCCTCGTCGGTATTGGCGGCGGCGACGCTCGTGGCGCCGTTCCCCTCCCTGGAGGCGCCGTTCAGGTCAGATCCGTCGCCCCCCATGCCTCTAGTCTCCCCGGTGAAAACCTCAACTCTGTTGGGCGGCGGCGGCGCCCTCGGCGTCGCGTCCTTCCTGAAGGCGCCGTTTTTGGGAGCTAGGTGGGCAGTGGGCTCCTCGGCGAAGTGGTGGGTGCGCAGCGGCGGCAGTAGCTGGTCTTCTTTGTCGGCGGCGAGTTCGCCAGCGGCTCAACGCCTATAGGGACACTATGCTACTGCTCCTTCGTCCGTTACGTTCCGGCAGCTCTTCCTCATCCGTGTCCAGTCCGTGGGTGTTGGGTGGTGCTCTGCTCCTTGAGATCATTCCGTGGCTAGTCGGGTGAGCTAGGTCCATTTCCAAATGCAGCCTGCCGGTGTCTTTCCTCCCAGGTTCTAGGGTGAACTGCTACACTGTCAACGGTTCGGCGCCTTCGAGCCAGGCAAGGAGACAGGGGTCTTCTTTGACAGTGGAGCTGGGGGGACATGGCAATCCGGGGCCGCTGGTGATTTGGCGACGGCGTGCCCTTCCTCGCCGTCCGTAATGCTGCTCCTGTGCTGACATTCTCCTTCTCCCTGGTGATTTGTATGCGATTGAGGACCTACACATACCCGAGCTGCGTGTCTCCTTGTTCGATCCTTTAGCTGGGTGTGTGTGAGGCTTGTGTGCTGTTGTCCAGCGCCTCTGTATCTTGTCATTTTTTTTCGCTTTCTTGTGTTGGTTTCGAGTTTGTAATCCTGGCCGGTTGATGGCTTTGTTAATTCAAAGCCGGGCTCTTCTGGAGCCTTCGTTCTAAAAAAAGTACGTGCAAGTTAAGTACTAGTGTTTTCTGCCAGTACGTGTTACTAGTTTGGGTTAAGTAGTATGTCCCATTTAATTACCCTAAGCTTGCCGTGTAATGTCCTTGTCTAATCAAGCACTAGTATTTATTTCCAGTACACTTTTCCAGTGTTTCTTATTCTATGGGATCTCAAGCCAAGCCTTGAGAATTAGTTGGACTAGCTTCAGTCTGTTTTGACAGGCAGATTTTGTTTCCGCTGCATATTCCGCTATTCCGAGCATCTTAGTTTTTCCATAACTATGGTGCAGAATATTTAGGAGGTTAAATTTTTCGAGGTCGTCATTCAACCCCCCTTCTGACTCCCGGCATCCGATCCTACAATTGGTATCAGAGCCCGGTTGGCTCATCTGTAGCCTTAACCAGCTTTTGAGCCATGGAGTCATTTGCGAACCCGTCGCGTTCTCCGCTGTTCTCTGGGAGTGACTGGCCGTTTGGAAGTCTCGGATGAAAACATTTCTTGAAGCTCAAAGCTATGCAATATGGCAAATTGTTGTGCGAGATTTTGCAATACCTGCTCTCGTGTTGGTCCTGAGAATATAGTTGATGTTGAAAATAATTCCAAAGCTATTAACATTCTCTTGTCAGGTTTGGATAGGAGAGAGCATGAGCGTGTTGCACACCTAGACATAGCCCACAAAATTTGGTCCACTCTCATCACTTACCACGAGGGCACTAGTGAGATTAAGATAGCTCGTTAGGACATTTACAAAGCCGAGTACAACAAATTTGAGCAGTTACCTGGTGAGTCTCTAGAGGACATGTTTGGTAGGTTTGAGGTCATAGTTGGGAAACTGAGGGGTGTCGGGGTTGTGTACACTGATTCTGAGAAAGCTAGACACATCCTAAACTCTCTTGACCCAATCTAAGAGATGAGAAAGATCGCGATTCAGGAGTCCCATAAACCTGATGAGCTCACTGTAGACATTGTTCTCCAAGCTTAAAACTCACCAAATAGCCAGTGAAGGTAGAAACCCACCTAGGAACAGGACTCTTGCACTAGTTGGTAGTGAATGCCAAACTGCACATGGTCCCTCTAGTGTTTCTGAGTCTGGCAGTGGTCCTTCTTCTGGTTTTTCACTTGCTTGTTTGGTTTCAGTCTCTGATGAACAACTTGAATCTTTGCCTGAGGATGATCTTGCTCTTTTTGTCCGCCGTTTTTCTCGAGCTTATAAAAACGTAAGAGAAAGGAAAGACAAACACACAAAAATCTATTTTGAGTGTGGTTTGCAGGTGAGGGAGTCCTAGACTAAGGGATCCTCGGGCGTCCGGCCTGTTAGCCATGGGCCGGACTGATGGGCTGTGAAGATACGAAGACCGAAGACTGCACCCGTGTCCGGATGGGACTCTCCTTGGCGTGGAAGGCAAGCTTGGCGACCGAATATGTAGATTCCTTTCTTTGTAACCAACCGTGTGTAACCCTAGATCCTCCCGGTGTCTATATAAACCAGACGACTTAGTCCGGAAAGGGAGACTCATTACCATAGTCACACAGGCTAGACTTCTAGGGTTTAGTCATTACGATCTCGTGGTAGATCAACTCTTGTAATACTCATATTCATCAAGATCAATCAAGCAGGAAGTAGGGTATTACCTCCATAGAGAGGGCCCAAACCTGGGTAAACATCGTGTCCCCTGTCTCCTGTTACCATCGACCTTAGACGCACAGTTCGGGACCCCCTACCCGAGATCCGCCGGTTTTGACACCGACATTGGTGCTTTCATTGAGAGCTCCATGATACGTCTGCAACGTATCTATAATTTATGAAGTATTCATGCTATTATATTATCCATCTTGGATGTTTAATGGGCTTTACTATGCATTTTTATATTATTTTTGGGACTAACCTATTAACCCAGCGCCCAGTGCCAGTTTCTGTTTTTTCCCTTGTTTCAGTGTTTCGCAGAAAAGGAATATCAAACGGAGTCCAAACGGAATGAAACCTTCGGGAGAATTATTTTTGGAACGGAAGCAATCCAGGGGACTTGGAGTGCACGTAAGGGAAGCAACGAGGAAGGCACGAGGCAGGGGGGCGCGCCCACCCCCCTGGGAGCGCCCGCCACCCTCGTGGGCCCCTCATGGCTACCCTGACCGACTTCTTTCGCCTATATATCTCCATATACCCTAAAACCTTCGGGGAACAGAATAGCTCGGGAGTTCCGCCACCGCAAGCCTCTGTAGCCACCAAAAACCAATCGGGACCCTATTCCGGCACCCTGCCGGAGGGGGGATCCCTCACCGGTGGCCATCTTCATCATCCCGGCGATCTCCATGACGAGGAGGGAGTAGTTCACCCTCGGGGTTGAGGGTATGTACCAGTAGCTATGTGTTTGATCTCTCTCTCTCTCGTGTTCTTGAGGTGATACGATCTTGATGTATCGCGAGCTTTGCTATTATAGTTGGATCTTATGATGTTTCTCCCCCTCTACTATCTTGTAATGGATTGATCCTTGAGATCTCTTAGCCGTGTGCGGTGCCCCCCTCCACCATATTACACCTCGATAATACCGTTGCGGAGCTTAGGCGAAGCCCTGCGTCGGTGGAACATCATCATCGTCACCACGCCGTCGTGCTGACGAAACTCTGCGTCAACACTCGGCTGGATCGGAGTTCGAGCGACGTCATCGAGCTGAACGTGTGTAGAACTCGGAGGTGCCGTATGTTCGGTACTTGATCGGTCGGATCGTGAAGACGTACCACTACATCAACCGGGTTGTGATAACGCTTCCGTTGTCGGTCTACGAGGGTACGTGGACAACACTCTCCCCTCTCGTTGCTATGCATCACCATGATCTTGCGTGTGCGTAGGAAATTTTTTGAAATTACTACGTTCCCCAACAGTGGCATCCGGGCCTGGTTTTATGCGTTGATGCTATGCACGAGTAGAACACAAGTGAGTTGTGGGCGATATAAGTCATACTGCTTACCAGCATGTCATATTTTGGTTCAGCGGTATTGTGAGATGAAGTGGCCCGGACCGACATTACGCGTACGCTTACGCGAGACTGGTTTCACCGTTGCGAGCACTCGTTGCTTAAAGGTGACCGGCGGGTGTCTGTCTCTCTCACTTTAGTTGAACCGAGTGTGGCTACGCCCGGTCCTTGCGAAGGTTAAAACAGCACCAACTTGACAAACTATCGTTGTGGTTTTGAAGCGTAGGTAAGAACGGTTCTTGCTAAGCCCGTAGCAGCCACGTAAAATATGCAACAACAAAGTAGAGGACGTCTAACTTGTTTTTGCAGGGCATGTTGTGATGTGATATGGTCAAGACATGATGTGATATAATGTGTTGTATGAGATGATCATGTTTTGTAACCGAGTTATCGGCAACTGGCAGGAGCCATATGGTTGTCGCTTTATTGTATGAGATGCAATCGCCATGTAATAGTTTTACTTTATCACTAAGCGGTAGCGATAGTCGTAAAAGCAATAAGTTGGCGAGACGACAACGATGCTACGATGGAGATCAAGGTGTCGCGCCGGTGACGATGGTGATCATGACGGTGCTTCGGAGATGGAGATCACAAGCACGGTGCTTCGGAGATGGAGATCACAAGCACAAGATGACGATGGCCATATCATATCACTTATATTGATTGCATGTGATGTTAATCCTTTATGCATCTTATCTTGCTTTGTTTGACGGTAGCATTATAAGATGATCCTTCACTAAATTATCAAAGTATAAGTGTTCTCCCTGAGTATGCACCGTTGCAAAAGTTCTTCGTGCTGAGACACCACGTGATGATCGGGTGTGATAGGCTCTACGTTCAAATACAACGGGTGCAAAACAGTTGCACACGCGGAATACTCAGGTTAAACTTGACGAGCGTAGCATATAACAGATATGGCCTCGGAACACGGAGACCGAAAGGTCGACCGTGAATCATATAGTAGATATGATCAACATAGTGATGTTCACCGTTGAAACTACTCCATCTCACGTGATGATCGGACATGGTTTAGTTGATATGGATCACGTGAACACTTAGAGGATTAGAGGGATGTCTATCTAAGTGGGAGTTCTTAAGTAATATGATTAATTGAACTTAAATTTATCATGAACTTAGTCCTCATAGTATTTTGCAAACTATGTTGTAGATCAATAGCTCGCGTTGTTGCTTCCCTGTGTTTATTTTTGATATGTTCCTAGAGAAAAATTATGTTGAAAGATTTTAGTAGCAAAGATGCGGATTGGATCCGTGATCTGAGGATTATCCTCATTGCTGCACAGAAAAATTATGTCCTTGATGCACCGCTAGGTGACAGACCCATTGCAGGAGCAGATGCAGACGTTATGAACGTTTGGCTAGCTCAATATGATGACTACTTGATAGTGTAGTGCACCATGCTTAACGGCTTAGAATCGGGACTTCAAAGACGTTTTGAACGTCATGGACCATATGAGATGTTCCAGGAGTTGAAGTTAATATTTCAAGCAAATACCCGAGTTGAGAGATATGAAATCTCCAACAAAGTTCTATAGCAAAAAGATGGAGGAGAATCGCTCAACTAGTGAGCATGTGCTCAGATTGTCTAGGTACTACAATCGCTTGAATCAAGTGGGAGTTTATCTTCCAGATAAAATAGTGATTGACAGAATTCTCTAGTCACCATCACCAAGTTAGTAGAACTTCGTGATGAACTATGGTATGCAAGGGATGACGAAAGTAATTCCCGAGCTTTTCGTGATGCTGAAATCGACGAAGGTAGAAATCAAAAAAAACATCAAGTGTTGATAGTTGACGAGACCACTTCAAGTGTTGATGGTTGATGAGACCACTAGTTTCAAGAAAAGGGCAAAGGGAAGAAGGGGAACTTCAAAAAGAACGGCAAGCAAGTTGCTACTCAAGTGAAGAAGCCTAAGTCTGGTCCTAAGCCTGAAACTAAGTGCTTCTACTGCAAAGGGACTGGTCACTGGAAGCAGAACTACCCCAACTATTTGGTGGATAAGAAGGATGGCAAAGTGAACAAAGGTATATTTGATATACAGATTATTGATGTGTACTTTACTAGTGTTTATAGCAACCCCTCGGTAATTGATACTGGTTCAGTTGCTAAAGAGTAGTAACTCGAAAACGGGAGTTGCAGAATAAACAGAGACTAGTAAAAGGCGAGGTGACGATGTGTGTTGGAAGTAGTTCCAAGATTGATATGATCATCATCGCACACTCCCTGTACTTTCGGGATTAGTGTTGAAACTAAATAAGTGTTATTTGGTGTTTGCGTTGAGCATGAATATGATTTGATCATGTTTATTGCAATACGGTTATTCATTTAATTTAGAGAACAATTGTTGTTCTGTTTACATGAATAAAACCTTTATGGTCATACACACCAACGAAAAATGGTTTGTTGGATCTCGATCGTAGTGATACACATATTCATAATATTGAAGCCAAAAGATGCAAAGTTAATAATGATAGGCAACTTATTTATGGTACTGCCGTTTAGGTCATATTGGTGTAAAGCGCATGAAGAAACTCCATACTGATGGGATTTTGGAATCACTTGATTATGAATCACTTGATGCTTGCGAACCGTGCCTCATGGGCAAGATGACTGAAACGCCGTTCTCCGGAACTATGGAGAGAGCAACAGATTTGTTGGAAATCATACATACAGATGTATGTGGTCCGATGAATATTGAGGCTCGTAGCAGGTATCATTATTTTCTGACCTTCACAGATGATTTGAGCAGATATGGGTATATCTACTTGATGAAACACAAAGTCTGAAACATTTGAAAAGTTCAAAGAATTTCAGAGTGAAGCGGAAAATCATCGTAACAAGAAAATAAAGTTTCTACGATCTGATCGTGGAGAAGAGTATTTGAGTTACGAGTTTGGCCTTCAGTTAAAACAATGTGAAATAGTTTCACTACTCACGCCACCTGGAACACCACGGTGTAATGGTGTGTCCGAACATCGTAACCGTACTTTATTAGATATGGTACGATATATGATGTCTCTTACCGATCTACCACTATCATTTTGGGGTTATGCATTAGAGACAGCTGCATGCACGTTAAATAGGGTATCATCTAAATCCGTTGAGATGACATCTTATGAACTGTGGTTTGGCAAGAAACCAAAGTTGTCGTTTCTTAAAGTTTGGGGTTGCAATGCTTATGTGAAAAAGTTTCATCCTGATAAGCTCAAACCCAAATCGGAGAAATGTGTCTTCATAGGATACCCAAAGGAGACTGTTGGGTATAACTTCTATCACAGATCCGAAGGCAAAACTTTTGTTGCTAAATTCGGAAATTTTCTAGAGAAGGAGTTTCTCTCGAAAGAAGTGAGTGGGAGGAAAGTAGAACTTGATGAGGTAACTATACCTGCTCCCTTATTGGAAAGTAGTTCATCACAGAAACCAGTTTCTGAGACACCTACACCAATTAGTGAGGAAGTTAATGATGATGATCATGAAACTTCAGATCAAGTTATTACTGAACCTCGTAGATCAACCAGAGTAAGATCCGCACCAGAGTGGTACGGTAATCCTGTTCTGGAAGTTATGTTACTAGACCATGACGAACCTACGAACTATGAAGAAGCGATGGTGAGCCCAGATTCCGCGAAATGGCTTGAGGCCATGAAATCTGAGATGAGATCCATATATAAGAACAAAGTATGGACTTTGATTGACTTGCCCAATGATCGGCGAGCCATTGAAATTAAATGGATCTTCAAGAGGAAGACAGACAGTGATAGTAGTGTTACTGTTTACAAAGCTAGAATTGTCGCAAAAAGGTTTTCGACAAGTTCAAAGTGTTGACTACGATGAGAGTTTCTCATCGTAATTATGCTTAAGTCTGTCTGAATCATGTTAGCAATTGCCGCATTTTATGAAATATGGCAAATGGATAAACAAAACTGCATTCCTTAATGGATTTATTAAAGAAGAGTTGTATATGATGCAACCAGGAGGTTTTGTCAATCCTAAAAGTGCTAACAAAATATGCAAGCTCCAGCGATCCATCTATGGACTGGTGCAAGCATCTCGGAGTTGGAAAATACACTTTGATAAGTTGATCAAAGGATATAGTGTTATACAGACTTGCGGTGAAGCCTGTATTTACAAGAAAGTGAGTGGGAGCACTACAACATTTCTGATAAGTATATGTGAATGACATATTGTTGATCGGAAATAATGTAGAATTATTCTGCAAAGCATAAAGGAATGTTTGAAAGGAGTTTTTCAAAGAAAGACCTCGGTGAAGCTACTTACATATTGAGCATCAACATCTATAGAGATAGATGAAGACGCTTGATGAGTTTTTCCATGAGTACATACCTTAACAAGATTTTGAAGTAGTTCAAAATAGAACAGTCAAAGAAAGAGTTCTTGCCTATGTTACAAGGTGTGAAATTGAGTAAGACTCAAAGCCCGACCACGGCAGAAGATAGAAAGAGAGTAAAAGTCATTCCCTATGCCTTGACCATAGGTTCTATAAAGTATGCCATGCTGTGTACCAGATCTATTGTATATCCTACACTGATTTTGGCAAGGGAGTACAATAGTAGATCACTGGACAGCGGTCAAAATTATCCTTGGTGGAATAAGGATATATTTCTCGATTATGGAAGTGACAAAAAGGTTCGTCGTAAAGGGTTACGTCGATACAAGTTTTGACACTAAATCTAGATGATTCTAAGTCTCGGTCTAGATACATATTGAAAGTGGAAGCAATTAGCTAGAGTAGCGCCGTGCAGAGCATTGTAGACATAGAAATTTGTAAAATACTTACGGATGTGAATGTGGCAGACCCGTTGACTAAAATTATCTCACAATCAAAACATGATCACACCTTAGTACTCTTTGGGTGTTAATCGCATAGCGATGTGAACTACATTATTGACTCTAGTAAACCCTTTGAGTGTTGGTCACATAGAGATGTGAACTATGGGTGTTAATCACATGGTGATGTGAATTATTGATGTTAAATCACATGGCGATGTGAACTAGATTATTGACTCTAGTGCAAGTGGGAGACTGAAGGAAATATGCCCTAGAGGCAATAATAAAGTATTATATATTTCCTTATATCATGATAAATGTTTATTATTCATGCTAGAATTGTATTAACCGGAAACATAATACATGTGTGAATATATAGACAAACAGAGTGTCACTAGTATGCCTCTACTTGACTAGCTCGTTAATCAAAGATGGTTATGTTTCCTAGCCATAGACATGAGTTGTCATTTGATTAACGAGATCACCTCATTAGGAGAATGACGTGATTGACTTGACCCATTCTGTTAGCTTAGCACTCGATCGTTTAGTATGTTGCTATTGCTTTCTTCATGACTTATACATGTTCCTATGACTATGAGATTATGCAACTCCCGTTTACCGGAGGAACACTTTGTGTGCTACCAAACGTCACAATGTAAATGGGTGATTATAAAGGTGCTCTACAGGTGTCTCCAAAGGTACTTTTTGGGTTGGCGTATTTCGAGATTAGGATTTGTCACTCCAATTGTCGGAGAGGTATCTCTGGGCCCACTCGGTAATGCACATCACTATAAGCCTTGCAAGCATTGTGACTAATGAGTTAGTTGCGGGATGATGTATTACGGAACGAGTAAAGAGACTTGCCGGTAACGATATTGAACTAGGTATCGAGATACCGACGATCAAATCTCGGGCAAGTAACATACCAGTGACAAAGGGAACAACGTATGTTGTTATGCGGTCTGACCGATAAAGATCTTCATAGAATATGTGGGAGCCAATATGGGCATCCAGGTCCCGCTACTGGTTATTGACCGGAGACGTGTCTTGGTCATGTCTACATAGTTCTCGAACCCGTAGGGTCCGCACGCTTAACGTTACGATGACAGTTTTATTGAGTTTTGATGTACCGAAGGAGTTAGGAGTCCCGGATGAGATCGGGGATATGACGAGGAGTCTCAAAATGGTCGAGACGTAAAAATCAATATATTGGACGACTATATTCGGATTTCGGAAAGGTTCCGAGTGATACGGGTATTTTTCGGAGTACCGGAGAGTTACGGGAATTCGTATTGGGCCTTAATGGGCCATACGGGAAAGGAGAGAAAGGCCTCAAAAGGTGGCCGCACCCCTCCCCATGGTCTGGTCCGAATTGGACTAGGGAAGGGGGGCGCACCCTTCCTTCTTTCTCCTTTCCCCTTCCCTTCTCCTACTCCCACAAGGAAAGGAGGAGTCCTACTCCCGGTGGGAGTAGGACTCCCCCCTATGGCGCGCCTCTCCCCTTGGCCGGCTGCCTCCCCCTTGCTCCTTTATATACGGGGGCAGGGGGGCACCCCAATGACACAACAATTGATCCTTGAGATCTCTTAGCCGTGTGCGGTGCCCCCCTCCACCATATTACACCTCGATAATACCGTTGCGGAGCTTAGGCGAAGCCCTGCGTCGGTGGAACATCATCATCGTCACCACGCCGTCGTGCTGACGAAACTCTCCCTCAACACTCGGCTGGATCGGAGTTCGAGGGACGTCATCGAGCTGAACGTGTGTAGAACTCGGAGGTGCCGTACATTCGGTACTTGATCGGTCGGATCGTGAAGACGTACGACTACATTAACCGCGTTGTGATAACGCTTCCGTTGTCGGTCTACGAGGGTACGTGGACAACACTCTCCCCTCTCGTTGCTATGCATCACCATGATCTTGCGTGTGCGTAGGAAATTTTTTGAAATTACTACGTTCCCCAACATTATTATGACTAGAAATAATAGCCCCAGGATATGAATAATGTTCAATTTCTTCTGCCATGGATAACACATAAGAAATAATATTGCACTCTTCAATTAATCTTGGGCGTGCATGAGTACCAGACCGCCTAAGTCTGTCACCTGCAACATTCAAACTTGGTGGAACAATAGGCTGATTTGGAGTGTCATGTTAATTATCACCAACAGATTCGTCATGTGCATCAATATTTTTCTTATCAGATGTATTACATGAGTCAACAAACATTCTCCACCTGAACAACAGGTTGCTACTCTATTTTAACACGAACATTAATGGATGGAACTGTTGGAAATCGTAGTACAAAGAAATTGCCCTATGGAATTAAACCAGGATCACTATGGTTGCCATGTTTTATAGACAATTCGCCAATGTTTTGCCATCTTATCCACAAAACATGGCATTTTTCTAAAATTGTTAGTACTAGCCCAAGCCAAATTTGACATAAACTGTTATAAAAACATGGGGGGGGGATTTCTTTTGAATCACGACATTGTTTTTTTTAATCGCCATGGCAAATTTATTGTATTGACCACGACAAATTTATCGTTTTGACTTTAGAAATTTCAACTTGTGGCTTCCATGGCAAGTTTACATATTTTTTTAATTTCATAATTCATGCCAAATTTATAAATTTTGTAACACTCACATGGAAAAGGTTAGAGCAATCTTTTCTGTTCATAAGACAATTTTATGATTTTTTTCATATCTACCACCTTTTTTGTTAGCATGGCAAGTTCCAGAAAAATCCATTATGTTCACATGGCAAGCTCACAAGAATTCGTTACTGAAATCCCTATCTATGGCATGGCAATTTTATTTGGAAGAGCATGGCAAATTTTAATCTATATCATGGTAAATTTATTTTTAATTGCATGGAAATTTTTAATATTTTGGATCCAGGTAATTTTCTTGTTTGATTTTTGTTGGGGAACGTAGCATGCAATTTCAAAAAAAAAATCCTACGATCACGCAAGATCTATCTAGGAGATGCATAGCAACGAGAGGGGAGAGTGTGTGCACGTACCCTCGTAGACCGAAAGCGGAAGCGTTATGTTAAAGCGGTTGATGTAGTCGAACGTCTTCACGATCCAACCGATCCAAGTACCGAACGTACGGCACCTCCGTGTTCAGCACACGTTCAGCTCGATGACGTCCCTCGAACTCTTGATCCAGTAGAGGGTCGAGCGAGACTTCCATCAGCACGACGGCGTCGTGATGGCGAAGGTGATGTGATCTGCGCAGGGCTTCGCCTAAGCACTACGACGCTATGACCGGAGGAGTAAACTGTGGAGGGGGGCACCGCACACGGCTAAGAGAATTCTTGGTGTGCCTTTGGGGTGCCCCCGCCCCCGTATATAAAGGAGGGGAGGAGGAGGCCAGCGGCCAGGAGGGGCGCGCCATGGCGCGAGTCCTACTTGGGCTCCTAGTCCAAGTAGGATTCGGCCCCCACCACCTTTTCCTTCCAACGGAGGGGGAACGAGGGAAGGAGAGGAGAGGAAGAGGGAAATGGGGGCCGCGCCCCTCCCCTTCCTATTCGGACTCCCCTTGGGGGGGGGCCTCCCCCTTGTGGGTTGTCCCCTCTTCTCTCCCATGGCCCATAAGGCCCATGATTTCCCCGGGGGGGTTCCGGTAACCCCTCGGTACTCTAGAAAAATACCCGAATCACTCAGAACCATTCCAATGTCCGAATACAACCTTCCAATATATGAATCTTTACCTCTCGACTGTTTCGAGACTCCTCGTCATGTCCGTGATCTCATCCGGGACTCTGAACAAACTTCAGTCACCAAAACACATAACTCATAATACAAATCGTCATCTAACATTAAGCGTGCGGACCCTACGGGTTCGAGAACTATGTAGACATGACCGAGACACATCTCCGGTCAATAACCAATAGCGGAACCTAGATGCTCATATTGGTTCCTACATATTCTATGAAGATCTTTATCGGTCAAACCACATAACAACATACATCATTCCCTTTGTCATCGGTATGTTACTTGCCCGAGATTCGATCGTCGGTATCATCATACCTAGTTCAATCTCGTTACCGGCAAGTCTCTTTACTCGTTCCGTAATGCATCATCCCGTAACTAACTCATTATTTACATTGCTTGCAAGGCTTATCATAATGTGCATTACCGAGAGGGCCCAGAGATACCTCTCCGATACTCTGAGTGACAAATCCTAATCTCGTTCTATGCCAACCCAACAAACACCTTCGGAGATACCTGTAGAGCATCTCTATAATCACCCAGTTATGTTGTGACGTTTGATAGCACACAAGGTACTCCTCCAGTATCCGGGAGTTGCATAATCTCATAGTGAAAGGAATATGTATAAGTCATGAAGAAAGCAATAGCAATAAAACTTAACTATCATTATGCTAAGCTAACGGATGGGTCTTGTCGATCACATCATTCTCCCAATGATGTGATCCCGTTCATCAAATGACAACACATGTCTATGGTTAGGAAACATAACCATCTTTGATTAATGAGCTAGTCTAGTAGAGGCTTACTAGGGACATGGTGTTTTTGTCTATGTATCCACACATGTATCAAGTTTCCGGTTAATACAATTCTAGCATGAATAATAAACATTTATCATGATATCAGGAAATATAAAATAACAACTTTATTATTGCCTCTAGGGCATATTTCCTTCAGTCTCCCACCTGCACTAGAGTAAATAATATAGATTACATAGTAATGATTCTAACACCCATGGAGTCTTGGTGCTGATCATGTTTTGCTCGTGGAAGAGGCTTAGTCAATAGGTCTGCAACATTCAGATCCATATGTATTTTGCAAATCTCTATGTCTCCCTCCTTGACTTGATCGCGGATGGAATTGAAGCGTCTCTTGATGTGTTTGGTTCTCTTGTTAAATCTGGATTCCTTCGACAAGGCTATTGCTCCAGTATTGTCACAAAAGATTTTCATTGGACCCGATGCACTAGGTATTACACCTAGATCAGATATGAACTCCTTCATCCAGACTCCTTCATTTGCTACTTCCGAAGCAGCTATGTACTCCGCTTCACACGTAGATCCCGCCACGACGCTCTGCTTAGAACTGCACCAACTGACAGCTCCACCATTCAATATAAATACGTATCCGGTTTGTGACTTAGAGTCATCCGGATCAGTGTCAAAGCTTGCATCGACGTAACCATTTACGACAAGCTCTTTGTCACCTCCATAAACGAGAAACATATCCTTAGTCCTTTTCAGGTATTTGAGGATGTTCTTGACCGTTGTCCAGTGACCCACTCCTGGATTACTTTGGTACCTCCCTACTAAACTTATAGCAAGGCACACATCAGGTCTGGTACACAGCATTGCATACATGATAGAACCTATGGCTGAAGCATATGGAAAGACTTCCATTGTCTCCCTATCTTCTGAAGTGGTCGGGCATTGAGTCTGACTCAACTTCACACCTTGTAACACAGGTAAGAACCCTTTCTTTGACTGATCTATTTTGAAATTCTTCAAAACTTTATCAAGGTATGTGCTTTGTGAAAGTCCAATTAAGCGTCTTGGTCTATCTCTATAGATCTTGATGCCCAATATATAAGCAGCTTCACGGAGGTCTTTCATTGAAAATTTCTTATTCATGAATCTTTTTATGCTATCCAGAAATTCTATATCATTTCCAATCACCAATATGTCATCCACATATAATATTAGAAATGCTAGAGCTCCCACTCACTTTCTTGTAAATACAGGCTTCTCCAAAAGTCTGTATAAAACCATATGCTTTGATCACACTATCAAAGCGTATATTCCAACTCCGAGATGCTTGCACCAGTCCATAAATGGATCGCTGGAGTTTGCACACTTTGTTAGCACCTTTAGGATCGACAAAACCTTCTGGTTGCATCATATACAACTCTTCTTTAAGATATCCATTAAGGAATGCAATTTTGACATCCATTTGCCAAATTTCATAATCATAAAATGCGGCAATTGTCGTGGTTCTAAAAATGACAGTAGAATAGGGGGTAGGTATAAGGAGGCAAGATCCTAGCTATGGTGAAGTTGTACACGCAAGATTTACGAGTTCAGGCCCTTCACAGGGGAAGTAACAACCCTACGTCTCGGTGCTTGGGAGCTCGGTCGATTGGATTATATGTGTGGAGTTACAGGGGGTGCGAACCCTTGTGCCTGAGGAGGGGGTGGCTTATATAGAGTTTGCCAGACCACTCCGACCCTCAGTTACACAGAGTTCAATGTACATAAAGATAGGAATGTTACTGGTAACACCAGCATTAAAGTTACATAAATGATCATTAAGCCTACAGAGTGAAGGCCCGACCGTTGTCATTCAGGGTGACCTTAGGCCTTCTGACCTCCGAGTGGATTCTGTTATGGTCGAGTGAGCGCACTCTTGTCGAATGGAATTGTGTTGTCCGAGTGGGACTATCAGTTGAGTGGATTGGACTATGTAGTGATTTCAGTCGATTGAATCTGCTGTCTTTTGAATGCCTTTGATTGTAGGGCAGTGTCCTTGGGTAGGGTACTTACAGCAGGTCTATTTCCCTACCCTAGGTACATGTCGTCATCATTAGCCCCCGAATGGTTCTGGGTCCGAGTGGAATTGAAGTTGAAGGAGGTTCCGACTCAACTTTCCTGCTTCGGAAGCACTTTACTTAGATTGGTGAACCACGCAAAAGGTTTCAACTTCATTTTCAGTCGCCTTGAGCCATTCAGGAGTTGTCGAGTGAACTTTCATCAATAAGCTTTGAGTGTTTGATATGGTATAAAATCTTCGGTATAAAATCTCTGCCGTTCCCGGATCTCGCAGGATTCGAAATTTGGGGAAGCGCGCGGGGCGGAGAGGGCCACAGCAATCGGAATGGATTAGGCAGGGGCGCCTCGATCTCCGCGCCACCTTTTTCGCCATGTACCGCGACTGTTGCGGGATTTGATAGGATTGCTTGGGCCCATAGGTCAGCCACTCGGGAAACCAGCCCATATAAGGAGTTTGGGCCGGTGCTTTTGTACTGTGCGCCTCATTTCTTCTCTTCCTCCTCTGTTTCTCCTCAGCGCTTGCCCCCTCCCTCGACGCCGCCGCCCAGTCCGAGTGCACCCCGCTGAGATGGCGAAAGACAGGACGGCGGCCCTAGAGCGCGTGAAGAGGGCGCCGGCGAAGGCAAAGGGCAAGAACTCCAGCCGGGGGGATCATCGTCGAGATCTGGCCTGCCGCCCGGCTGGATCCAAGGCGACTGGATTCGCTCCACGATCCAGCAGGAGGATCTGGTGGAGGGGGGGCGTCTGATTCCCCGTGGCTCCTGGCGGCTCCTGGAGGACGAGACCGAGCCACGGCTACAAGAGGGTGAGTGTGTACTTCTTGCCACCCATGTCGACCGCGGGTTTTCTTTGCCACCACATCCTTTTTTCCGGGGTTTTCTAAATTTCTTTGGGGCCCAACTCCATCATTTCTCTCCCAACACCATCACATACCTCGCTGCGTTCGTGTCCATGTGCAAAAACTTCCTAGGGTGTCGACCGCACTGGGGTCTCTTCAAGCACATTTTCACATGTCGTTCTCAAGTCGTAAAAAAGGCCAATCCGAGTGATGAGAGGACACACGTGATCCAGATGTGCGGAGGATTAGGGATTCACATGAGGGGTAAAAGCACCTTCCTAGCCATGACCCTTCCCGAGTCGGTTAGAGATTGGCAGTCGACTTGGTTCTATTGTAAGGATGAACCGACTCCTGGCCAGTCGACCGGCCTTCCTCCGTTTTCCATGGAGAGAGTCGAGAAGCCCTCTCCCTTGAGAGTGACCTCGGCTGAGAAAGGGGAGGTAACAATGTTGGTTGAGCGAGTGGTCCAGCTTGTCCATGACGGTGTGACCGGCATGTTTCTCAAACGACGTATCCAGCCACTCCAAGCTCCTGATCATCCAATGTGGTTGTACTCGGGCGTTGAAGACAGCACTCGGATCCACCCGGAAGAAGTCGACGAGGAGATGGTGGCGCAGTGGCTGCAGGGCATCACCGGCAATAAGGACAACCCCAGGGGGTCCAGGAGAGTTCCTCCGTTCGACAGCACCAATGAACTAGACAAGGTCTGACTCTTCTCTCCCGAGTGTCTTTTTGTTCTGACGTGTGATTTCTTTTGGAACCGACTGACATTCAGTCGACTCTGTGCCTTGCAGATTTATACTGAGACGTACTCGATGCCCAATGGAGAGCAGGAGCAGGAACCAGAAGGGGAGGTGAGCGGAGGCGAAAGCGGCGAGTGGCACTCTGACGGAGGAGAAGACGATGAAAGTGATGACTCCGGTGACGGCGAAGAAGTCGACTCACCACCTCGCACTGAGAGGCGATCCAAGCACATCCATGATCCAGCAAGTATCCATGGCAGAGCGACTGCGCGGACTGGTCAGACTTTGAAGCGCCCTCGAACGTCCTCTCCTGTGCCGACTGAGAAGGCCCCAAAGCAATCCAAAGTTGCGCCATCAAAAACTCGGAAGCCCTTGCCCATGATCAAAGTGGTTGTTCCCATTGCTTCCGGGTAATATTTGGACTCGATTTTTTAGTTTGGCATGAATTGATCTTTGGTCGACTCACTTCGGAAGATCTGACCGATTGAAATTTGAGATTTGCAGTGTTGCTACCTCTGGGACTTCTGTTTACGGAGATGATGACGAGGAAATGGAAGACACAGTCACCTCTAATCCGGGTATGACTCTTGCAATTTTGTATTTACTTTCCCAGATATTTTGTTGGTCGACTGAACTCTGGCAATTGATTCTTTTGTAGCTCCACCCAATGTCATTGATCTTCTAGACGACGACGAGGATGTGTCGCTGAGGCTCATGGGAAGGAGGAGCAGGAAAACATCAACTGGCAAGACGCCTCAGTCGACGCCAGTGACGGAACCGGTGATCCAGGAGACCGGTGATACCAACCGGGCTTCTGTGACTTTTGCCGTACCATTGTCGAGTGCCCAGCCCTCAGCGTCGAATGCACAGATTCCAGCTGATCCACCGTCTTCACTCTTTACTGCGCATCACGTCCCAGAGGACCAAGTGGGTGCTGCCAAGGAAGCTATACGCCAGGCAGGCATCATGATGGAGCAGATGAAAGTGGTTCGGGAGGCCAGTCAAGCTGCTTATGACGCCAGCTCAGCTCTCCAGCACGTCTAGGTTGGTTGATTTCCGACTGATCCTTTAGCTTGTCGCTTGTTCTGTTAGGATATGCTACCTGAAAACTTTTCTTGTGCATCTATCTGTCAGTCTGTACTTTTGCATCCGTACACCCACTAGGTGTTTTAATTTATGCTGAGTAGTTTTCCTGATACAATCGACTAGGTTATGTTGATTGTAGCTTTAGACTAGTGGGGGCACGCAGAGTGCATCCACTGGGTGTAGTCCCCGAGGCCACCGTCGAATGTGCGATTCGGCGGAGGTCTTGATAAAAATATCTTGTTCTTCAGTTCTTCCACTCGATCTGGGTGGACCATGTCGAGTGGAATCTGACCCAGTGGGGGCACGCTGAGTGCACTGACTGGGTGTAGTCCCCGAGACCGCGGTCGACTTCGGGCAGTCGGTTGGGGTCTTAGAACAACTGTTGCATTCTTCTTTCTTTTTTTCCTTTTTTTACTCGGCCTAGTCGGACCATGTCGAGTAGAAACTGGACCAGTGAGGGCACGCTAAGTGCACCCACTGGGTGTAGTCCCCGAGACTACTGTTGGATGTTTGATTCGGCAGTAGTCTTAGAACTTTATGAATTTGTCACTCTATTGCTCGGAAGCAACCAATCTTCATGTCTGTCGACTGATTATCCCCTAACCACAGAAATCTTGTGAACTTGGAGCTTGATTTGCTGACTTGGAGCAGAAGCAGATCCAACTCAATCTTGATCTGGAGTTAGCCAAGATGAATTTGCAGAAGGCTAAGGATGATGCTGTTGGTATGAAAAACTTGTCGACTGACTCTTTTCTGAACTGAGTGTTATTTCCTTCCTCTAAACCAAGTGTTATCTCTATCAGAAACGATGAACCAAGCTTTGGCGCAGAAGGATCTGGAGCTTGCAGCCGCATAGAAAACTGCAGAAGAGAAAACTGCACTTGCCGGCCAGAAGCTGGCCTCAGTCGGTAAACTGGAAGAAGAGAACACCAAGCTGAAGGCTGCTCTTGATGAAGCCAACAAGGAGGCGACTCGACTGAAGAGGGACAAAAGGACCCTGACCGACAAAATGGAAGACATCGCCCGCAAGAGAGACAAGTGATACGTCTCCAACGTATCTATAATTTTTGATTGTTCCAAGCTATTATATTATGTGTTTTGGATGTTTATGGGCTTTACTATGCACTTTTATATTATTTTTGGGACTAACCTATTGACCCAGAGCCCAGTGGCAGTTCCTGTTTTTCCCTTGTTTCAGTGTTTCGAAGAAAAGGAATATCAAACGGAGTCGAAACGGAATGAAACCTTCTGGAGAAGTTATCATTGGAAGGAAAGCAACCTGATAGACTTGGAGTGCACGTCAGGAAAGAAACGAGGGAGCCACGAGGTAGGGGGCGCGCCCACCCCCTAGGGCGCGCCCTCCACCCTCGTGGGCCCCTCGTGGCTCCCCTGACCGACTTCTTTCGCCTATATATATCCATATACCCTAAAAACTTCGGGGAACAGAATAGATCGGGAGTTTCGCCGCCGCAAGCCTCTGTAGCCACCAAAAACCAATCGGGACCCTGTTCCGGCACCCTGCCGGAGGGGGGAACCCTCACCGATGGCCATCTTCATCATCCCGGCGCTCTCCATGACGAGGAGGGAGTAGTTCACCCTCGGGGCTGAGGGTATGTACCAGTAGCTATGTGTTTGATCTCTCTCTCTCGTGTTCTTGATTTGGCACGATCTTGATGTATTGCGAGCTTTGCTATTATAGTTGGATCTTATGTTGCTTCTCCCCCTCTACTCTCTTGTAATGGATTGCGTTTCCCCTTTGAAGTTATCTTATCGGACTGAGTCTTTTAATGATTTGAGAACACTTGATGTATGTCTTGCCGTGCGTATTGATACGTCTCCAACGTATCTATAATTTTTGATTGCTCCATGCTATATTATCTACTGCTTTGGACATTATTGGGCTTTATTATTCACTTTTATATTATTTTTGGGACTAACCTATTAACCGGAGGCCCAACCCAGAATTGCTGTTTTTTTTCCTATTTCAGAGTTCCGCAGAAAAGGAATATCAAACGGAGTCCAAACGGAATGAAACCTTCGGGAACGTGATTTTTAGGAAGAATGTGATCCAGGAGACTTGGACCCTACGTCAAGAAACAAAAGAGGAGGCCACGTGGTAGGGGGGCGCGCCCACCCCCCCAGGGCGCGCCCTCTGCCCTCGTGGGCCCCCTGTTGCTCCACCGACGTACTCCTTCCTCCTATATATACCTACGTACCCCCAAACGATCAGATATGGAGCCAAAAACCTAATTCCACCGCCGCAACCTTCTGTACCCACGAGATCCCATCTTGGGGCCTGTTCCGGAGCTCCGCTGGAGGGGGCATCCACCACGGAGGGCTTCTACATCATCACCATAGCCTCTCCGATGAAGTGTGAGTAGTTTACCTCAGACCTTCGGGTCCATAGTTAGTAGCTAGATGGCTTCTTCTCTCTTTTTGGATCTCAATACAATGTTCTTCCCCTCTCTCGTGGAGATCTATTCGATGTAATCTTCTTTTTGCGGTGTGTTTGTTGAGACCGATGAATTGTGGGTTTATGATCAAGATTATCTATGAACAATATTTGAATCTTTTCTGAATTCTTTTATGTATGATTGGTTATCTTTGCAAGTCTCTTCGAATTATCAGTTTGGTTTGGCCTACTAGATTGATCTTTCTTGCAATGGGAGAAGTGCTTAGCTTTGGGTTCAATCTTGCAGTGTCCTTTCCCAGTGACAGTAGGGGCAGCAAGGCACGTATTGTATTGTTGCCATCGAGGATAACAAGATGGGTTTTTTTTATCATATTGCATGAATTTATCCCTCTACATCATGTCATCTTCCTTAAAGCGTTACTCTGTTTCCATGAACTTAATACTCTAGATGCATGCTGGATAGCGGTCGATGAGTGGAGTAATAGTAGTAGATGCAGGCAGGAGTCGGTCTACTTGTCTCGGACGTGATGCCTATATACATGATCATACCTAGATATTCTCATAACTATGCTCAATTCTGTCAATTGCTCAACAGTAATTCGTTCACCCACCGTAAAATACTTATGCTCTTGAGAGAAGCCACTAGTGAAACCTATGGCCCCCGGGTCTATCTTCATCATATTAATCTTCCAACACTTAGTTATTTCCTTTGCTTTTTTCTTTGCTTTTATTTTACTTTGCATCTTTATCACAAAAATACCAAAAATATTATCCTATCATATCTATCAGATCTCACTCTCATAAGTGACCGTGAAGGGATTGAAAACCCCTTATCGCATTGGTTGTGAGGAGTTATATGTTTTGTGTAGATGCGAGGGACTCGCGCGTAGCCTCCTACTGGATTGATACCTTGGTTCTAAAAAACTGAGGGAAATGCTTACGCTACTTTGCTGCATCACCCTTTCCTCTTCAAGGGAAAACCAACACAGTGCTCAAGAGGTAGCAAGAAGGATTTCTGGCGCCGTTGCCGGGGAGGTCTACGCAAAAGTGAACATACCAAGTACCCATCACAATCCCTTATCTCCCGCATTACATTATTTGCCATTTGCCTCTCGTTTTCCTCTCCCCACTTCACCCTTGCCTTTTTATTTGCTCTCTCTTTTTGCCGTTTGCCTCTTTCTCGCTTGCTTGTCGTTATGGCTAGTCCTCTATCTTCTCCGTTGTCTCCCGAGAATGAAGTTCTAAATTTTAAACAAAGGGAGGGAGAAAATCTAAAAGACGCTTGGTATAGAATTTGCAATGCTCAAAATAGATCTGCCAGGAAGCAATCTACTTCCGTTCTTCTCCGCAATTTCTATGTAGGCGCTAATCATTGGTATAGATATATTCTTGATACCATTACCGGAGGGAATTTCTTGGGTAGCGATACTTTTGACTCTTATAATGCTATGATAGATTTATTTGGCTCACCACCTCTTTTGGTTAATGGAACTATGTTAACTTTGGAGCATGTAATGCAAAGACTTGAAATTATTGAGAATAAAGTTGCTACCGTAGAGTTAATTGAAAATCTGGATAAAAAGATCCACAACCAAATTACCCAATATGGATCTAATGTAGGAGTTACTTTGAAAAATATTAAGGAGAAGGAACCCATAGTCAATGAGAAAATAAATCAAGATTCCACTAGAATCGATAAGCTTGAGGGTATCATTACCAACTTGGGAACCGCTTTTTCTTCCATAAAGAATACTCCAAATCCTCCTACTAAAACTCCCAAGCTTATGTATGTTCCTAAAAATAAGGGTGAATCATCTAGTAAGGAAACTGCGGATCTCAAGTCTATAAGTATTCATCCCAATCTTTTTGCCATCATTAAGGAACCATTTGCTACGAATGAATTTTTTGATCTTGTGCCTAAAATTTTGATAATTACTAAAAAGAAAGAACTAAGGATGATAGATGTCTCATTGAAGAATTGCCTACCAAAGATGGCAATACCTAGATCTATCCTTGCTATTATGCCTAGCTAGGGGCGTTAAACAATAGCGCATGTTGGGAGGCAACCCAATTTTATTTTTTGTTTTTTGCTTTTGCTTCTGTTTAGGAATAAATATTTGATCTAGCCCCTGGTTAGATGTGTTTTTATATTTTAATTAGTGTTTGTGCCAAGTTAAACCTATAGGATCTTCTTGGATGATAGTCATTTGATCTTGCTGTAATTTCCAGAAACTTTCTGTTCACGAAAATAATTGTTAAAAATCACCAGAACGTGATAAAATAGTGATTCCAGTTGCTGCTGATCAATAAACAAATTTTCTAGGTCGTCCTATTTTTTCTGATGTTTTGGAGTTCCAGAAGTTTGCATTAGTTACAGATTACTACAGACTGTTCTGTTTTTGACAGATTCTGTTTTTCGTGTGTTGTTTGCTTATTTTGATGAATCTATGGCTAGTAAAATAGTTTATAAACCATAGGAAGTTGGAATACAGTAGGTTTAACACCAATATAAATAAAGAATGAGTTCATTACAGTACCTTGAAGTGGTCTTTTGTTTTCTTTCGCTAACGGAGCTCACGAGATTTCTGTTAAGTTTTGTGTTGTGAAGTTTTCAAGTTTTGGGTGAAAGATTTTTGATGGATTATGGAACAATGATTGGCAAGAACCTAAGCTTGGGGATGCCCATGGCACCCCCAAGATAATCTAAGGACACCATAAAGCCAAAGCTTGGGGATGCCCCGGAAGGCATCCCCTCTTTCGTATACTTCCATCGGTAACTTTAATTGGAGCTATATTTTTATTCACCACATGATATGTGTTTTGCTTGGAGCGTCTTGTATGATTTGAGTCTTTGATTTTTAGTTTACCACAATCATCCTTGCTGTACACACCTTTTGAGAGAGCCATACATGATTTGGAATTTGTTAGAATACTCTATGTGCTTCGCTTATATATTTTGAGTTATATAGTTTTGCTCTAGTACTTCACTTATATCTTTTAGAGCACGGTGGTGGATTTGTTTTATAGAAACTATTGATCTCTCATGCCTCACTTCAATTATTTTGAGAGTCTTAAATAGCATGGTAATTTTCTTAAATAATCCTAATATGCTTGGTATTCAAGATTAGTAAAAAAGTTTCTTATGAGTGTGTTGAATACTATGAGAAGTTTGATGCTTGATAATTGTATTGAGATATAAAGATGGTGATATTAGAGTCATGCTAGTTGAGTAGTTGTGAATTTGAGAAGTACTTGTGTTAAAGTTTGTGATTCCCGTAACATGCACGTATGGTGAACCGTTATGTGATGAAATCGGAGCATGATTTATTTATTGATTGTCTTCCTTATGAGTGGCGGTCGGGGACGAGCGATGGTCTATTCCTACCAATCTATCCTCCTAGGAGCATGCGCGTAATACTTTGATTTGATAACTTGTAGATTTTTGCAATAAGTATATGAGTTCTTTATGACTAATGTTGAGTCCATGGATTATACGCACTTTCTTCCTTCCACCATTGCTAGCCTCTCTAATACCGCACACTTTTCGCCGGTATCATACACCCACCATAAACGTTCCTCAAAACAGCCACCATACCTACCTATCATGGCATTTCCATAGCCATTCCGAGATATATTGCCATGCAACTTTCCACCATTCCGTTTATTATGACACGCTTCATCATTGTCATATTGCTAAGCATGATCATGTAGTTGACATCGTATTTGTGGCAAAGCCACCATTCATAATTCTTTCATACATGTCACTCTTGATTCATTGCATATCCCGGTACATCACCGGAGGCATTCATATAGAGTCATATTTTGTTCTAAGTATCGAGTTGTAATTGTTGAGTTGTAAGAAAATAAAAGTGTGATGATCTTCATTTTTTAGAGCATTGTCCCAAGTGAGGAAAAGGATGATGGAGACTATGATTCCCCCACAAGTCGGGATGAGACTCCGGACGAAAAAAAGAGGCCATAAAAAAATAGAAAAGGCCCAAATAAAAAAAAGAGAGAAAAAGAGAGAAGGGACAATGTTACTATCCTTTTTACCACACTTGTGCTTCAAAGTAGCACCATGATATTCATGATAGAAAGTCTCTCATTTTTTCACTTTCATATACTAGTGGGAAATTTTCATTATAGAACTTGGCTTGTATATTCCAATGATGGGCTTCCTCAAAATGCCCTAGGTCTTCGTGAGCAAGCGAGTTGGATGCACACCCACTTAGTTTCTTTTGTTGAGCTTTCATATACTTATAGCTCTAGTGCATCCGTTGCATGGCAATCCCTACTCACTCACATTGATATCTATTGATGGGCATCTCCATAGCCCGTTGATACGCCTAGTTGATGTGAGACTATCTTCTCCTTTTTTGTCTTCTCCACAACCACCATTCTATTCCACATATAGTGCTATATCCATGGCTCACGCTCATGTATTGCGTGAAGATTGAAAAAGTTTGAGAACGACAAAAGTATGAAACAATTGCTTGGCTTGTCATCGGGGTTGTGCATGATTTAAATACTTTGTGTGGTGAAGATAGAGCATAGCCAGACTATATGATTTTGTAGGGATAACTTTCTTTGGCCGTGTTATTTTGAGAAGACATGATTGCTTTGTTAGTATGCTTGAAGTATTATTATTTTTATGTCAATACTAAACTTTTGTCTTGAATCTTTTAGATCTGAATATTCATACCACAATTAAGAAGAATTACATTAAAATTATGCCAAGTATCACTCCGCATCAAAAATTCTGTTTTTATCATTTACCTACTCGAGGACGAGCAGGAATTAAGCTTGGGGATGCCTGATACGTCTCCAACGTATCTATAATTTTTTATTGCTCCATGCTATATTATCTACTATTTTGGACATTATTGGGCTTTATTATTCACTTTTATATTATTTTTGGGACTAACCTATTAACCGGAGGCCCAACCCAGAATTGCTGTTTTTTTTGCCTATTTCAGAGTTTCGCAGAAAAGGAATATCAAACGGAGTCCAAACGGAATGAAACCTTCGGGAACGTGATTTTTAGGAAGAATGTGATCCAGGAGACTTGGACCCTACGTCAAGAAACAAAAGAGGAGGCCACGTGGTAGGGGGGCGCGCCCACCCCCCCCAGGGCGCGCCCTCTGCCCTCGTGGGCCCCCTGTTGCTCCACCGACGTACTCCTTCCTCCTATATATACCTACGTACCCCCAAACGATCAGATATGGAGCCAAAAACCTAATTCCACCGCCGCAACCTTCTGTACCCACGAGATCCCATCTTGGGGCCTGTTCCGGAGCTCCGCCGGAGGGGGCATCCATCACGGAGGGCTTCTACATCATCACCATAGCCTCTCCGATGAAGTGTGAGTAGTTTACCTCAGACCTTCGGGTCCATAGTTAGTAGCTAGATGGCTTCTTCTCTCTTTTTGGATCTCAATACAATGTTCTCCCCCTCTCTCATGGAGATCTATTCGATGTAATCTTCTTTTTGCGGTGTGTTTGTTGAGACCGATGAATTGTGGGTTTATGATCAAGATTATCTATGAACAATATTTGAATCTTTTCTGAATTCTTTTATGTATGATTGGTTATCTTTGCAAGTCTCTTCGAATTATCAGTTTGGTTTGGCCTACTAGATTGATCTTTCTTGCAATGGGAGAAGTGCTTAGCTTTGGGTTCAATCTTGCAGTGTCCTTTCCCAGTGACAGTAGGGGCAGCAAGGCACGTATTGTATTGTTGCCATCGAGGATAACAAGATGGTTTTTTTTATCATATTGCATGAATTTATCCCTCTACATCATGTCATCTTGCTTAAAGCGTTACTCTGTTTCCATGAACTTAATACTCTAGATGCATGCTGGATAGCGGTCGATGAGTGGAGTAATAGTAGTAGATGCAGGCAGGAGTCGGTCTACTTGTCTCGGACGTGATGCCTATATACATGATCATACCTAGATATTCTCATAACTATGCTCAATTCTGTCAAATTGCTCAACAGTAATTCGTTCACCCACCGTAAAATACTTATGCTCTTGAGAGAAGCCACTAGTGAAACCTATGGCCCCCGGGTCTATCTTCATCATATTAATCTTCCAACACTTAGTTATTTCCTTTGCTTTTTTGCTTTGCTTTTATTTTACTTTGCATCTTTATCACAGAAATACCAAAAATATTATCCTATCATATCTATCAGATCTCACTCTCATAAGTGACCGTGAAGGGATTGACAACCCCTTATCGCGTTGGTTGCGAGGAGTTATTTGTTTTGTGTAGGTGCGAGGGACTCGCGCGTAGCCTCCTACTAGATTGATACCTTGGTTCTCAAAAACTGAGGGAAATACTTACGCTACTTTGCTGCATCACCCTTTCCTCTTCAAGGGAAAACCAACGCAGTGCTCAAGAGGTAGCACGTATCTGTGGTGACAATGGGATATCACGTGATTCACTTGATGTATGTTTTGGTGATCAACTTGCGGGTTCCACCCATGAACCTATGCATAGGGGTTGGCACACGTTTTCGTCTTGATTCTCCGGTAGAAACTTTGGGGCACTCTTTGAGGTTCTATGTGTTGGTTGAATAGATGAATCTGAGATTGTGTGATGCATATCGTATAATCATACCCACGGATACTTGAGGTGACATTGGAGTATCTAGGTGACATTAGGGTTTTGGTTGATTTGTGTCTTAAGGTGTTATTCTAGTACGAACTCTAGGGCTGTTTGTGACACTTATAGGAATAACCGAACGGATTGATTGGAAAGAATAACTTTCAGGTGGTTTCGTACCCTACCATAATCTCTTCGTTTGTTCTCCGCTATCAGTGACTTTGGAGTGACTCTTTGTTGCATGTTGAGGGATAGTTATATGATCCAATTATGTTATTATTGTTGAGAGAACTTGCACTAGTGAAGGTATGAACCCTAGGCCTTGTTTCCTAGCATTGCAATACCGTTTACGCTCACTTTTATCATTAGTTACCTTGCTGTTTTTATATTTTCAGATTACAAAAACCTATATCTACCATCCATATTGCACTTGTATCACCATCTCTTCGCCGAACTAGTGCACCTATACAATTTACCATTGTATTGGGTGTGTTGGGGACACAAGAGACTCTTTGTTATTTGGTTGCAGGGTTGCTTGAGAGAGACCATCTTCATCCTACGCCTCCCACCGATTGATAAACCTTAGGTCATCCACTTGAGGGAAATTTGCTACTGTCCTACAAACCTCTGCACTTGGAGGCCCAACAACGTCTACAAGAAGAAGGTTGCGTAGTAGACATCAAGCTCTTTTCTGGCGCCGTTGCCGGGGAGGCTAGGTAAGCGGCACTCACACCCCATCAACTAAGCTCTTTTCTGGCGCCGTTGCCGGGGAGGTGAGTGCTTGAAGGTATATCTTTAGATCTTGCAATCAAATCTTTTTGTTTCTTGTTTTGGCACTAGTTTAGTTTATAAAAGATAACTACAAAAAAATAGAATTGAGGTTGTCCCATACGCTTCATCTTTTTAATATCTTTCGTGAGTATGATGGAAAGGAAAATTCTGATCAATTGCTAGAGGAAGAATTACATAGAATGCTTGGCATAAAATATGTGAATGATGAGCATGATTGCAATGTTGTTAGTATGAATTCTTTGAATACCCATGATGTTAATGATATGCAAAGCCACAAGCTTGGGGATGCTATGTTTGATGAAGATGATATGTTTAGTCCCCCAAGTTTTGATAAGCAAATTTATTATGATGAAAGCATGCCTCCTATTTATGATGATTATTGTGATGACACGTATGCTATAAAGAATAAAGATAACCATAAAACTTGTCATCATGATTTTAATTTCCAATTGGATTATGCTTCACATGATCGTTATTTTGTTGAGTTTGCTCCCACTACTATTGCTGAGAAAAAAATTGCTTATGTGGAGAGTAGTAAACTTTCTATGCAAGTAGATCATGAAAAGAATGCTTTATGTGATGGTTATATTTTTGAATTCATTCATGATGCTACTGAAAATTATTATGAGGGAGGAATATATACTTGTAGGAATTGCAATAATATCAAGTTTCCTCTCTATGTGCTTAAAGTTTTGAAGTTATGCTTGTTTTACCTTCCTATGCAAATTAATTCTTGTTCCCATAAGTTGTTTGCTCATAAAATCCCTATGCATAGGAAGTGGGTTAGACTTAAATGTGCTAGTCATATTCTTCATGATGCTCTCTTTATGTTTCAATTCTTATCTTTTATGCGAGCATCATTGAAATCATCATGCCTAGCTAGGGGCGGTAAACGTTAGCGCTTGTTGGGAGGCAACCCAATTTTATTTTTGTTCTTTGATTTTTGCTCCTATTTAGTAATAAATATTTCATCTAGCCTCTGGTTAGATGTGGTTTTATGTTTTAATTAGTGTTTGTGCCAAGTAAGACCTATAGGATCTTCTTGAATGATAGTTATTTGATCTTGCTGAAAATTCCAGAAACTTTCTGTTCACGAAAACAATTGTTTAAAATCACCAGAACGTGATAAAATACTGATTCCAATTGCAGCAGATCAATAATAAAATTATCTAGGCCGTCCTGTTTTCGTAGAATTTTTTGAGTTCCAGAAGTTTGCTTTAGTTACAGATTACTACAGACTGTTCTGTTTTTGACAGATTCTGTTTTTTCATGTGTTGTTTGCTTATTTTGATGAATCTATGGCTAGTAAAATAGTTTATAAACCATAGAGAAGTTGGAATACAGTAGATTTAACACCAATATAAATAAATAATGAGTTCATTACAGTACCTTGAAGTGGTGTTTTGTTTTCTTTCGCTAACAAAGCTTACAAGTTTTCTGTTAAGTTTTGTGTTGTGAAGTTTTCATGTTTTGGGTAAATATTCGATGGACTACGGAATAAGGAGTGGCAAGAGCCAAAGCTTGGTGATGCCCATGGCACCCCAAGAACATATTCAAGGACAACCAAAAGCCTAAGCTTGGGGATGCCCCGGATGGCATCCCCTCTTTCGTCTTCGTTCATCGGTAACTTTACTTGTAGCTATATTTTTATTCACCACATGATATGTGTTTTGCTTGGAGCGTCATTTTATTTTCTTTAGCCTTGCTTGCTGTTTGAATAAAATACCAAGATCTGAAATTCTTAAATGAGAGAGAGTCTTCACATAGCTACGTAATTATTGAACTACTCATTGATCTTCACTTATATCTTTTTGGAGTAGTTTGTCATTTACTCATGTGCTTCACTTATATCCTATGAGTAAATGGTTGAATGATTTGAATGTAATAAATCTGAAATTATATATGTTTCATATGCTTATCCCATGGGGAGTAATGACTTCACATATAAGAAGTAGAGGTGGTAAATTTATTGAAGGTTAGCAAACATTGTATTGGTCACTTGAACAATTCATGAAAGAATATTGAAGGAAGAGAGATTTCACATATAAATATACTATCTTGGACATCTTTTGTAATTGTGAGCACTCATTAAAATATGACATGATAAAAGGTTGATGTTGGACAAGGAAGACAACGTAATGGGTTATGTTTTCTTATGTCCGAAATAAAGTATATTTGTGACACCCAAAATTTTTAATTGTTTTTTTAACTTTTATTTTTTTATTTGAGGAGGGTATTTAAATTTTTCTTCTAAAGAACTCTCCCTCTCAAAATATTTTCTTTTATGGCAAGTGTTTTGTTTTGGATTCACCCAAGACTTGGTTCTTGGTCTTGGAGGTTTGCCCTTTTTATTTGGACTAAAAACCAAATGCTTTTCACTTGGGAAAATTTCTTTTGAAAAATCTTTTAAATAGCCCTAGGGCATTTTGAGTGATCTTTTCCCCTTTTCAAAATTTCTCTTGCCATGACCTAAGTGGAAATCCCCTCCCAAAAGCCTTTCCCCACCTTTGTATCAAGTTATTCTTCAAATCCAGCAAGTTGAACCTCTCCATATATTTGTTTCCATTTACTTCTCATCAAAAACAATTGTTGCCTTCTATCTTGATCCTTGGAGGTTTACAAGGGAGCTACCCTTTCTGCTTTGAATTTTGCCTCCAAACCAATTTCCCTAGCTAGTCCTTTGAGCCCTCAACCAGGATCCATGAAGATCCACTGGTCTCCAGTTCAAATATTTCAAACTACACTTGCTGCAAGTTTGGACCTCATTTGCCAAATTTGATGAAATTCATTTGAATTCTTCTCCTAAAAATCTGAGAAAATTCAGGCAGCCTCTAGGTGCATTGAGAGGTCACCTCACCAAGTCCCAGCTCCAGAAATTTTTTTCTCCTTGCCAAATCATTTCATCGAACACCTACTGGACACTGTTGCTATCATGTTCAGTAAATTCAGATAAACAGTTTTAGAGCTGCTGTCGTTTTCTTCAGAGCCCGACGTCGATCTCGCCAGTGCCGCGGTGGCGCCTTGCTCCCCGTCCCCTCCTTCTTGTCCCTGGCGCCGCACGAACGCCTGGAAGGTTGCGGGCGTCGGCGACGAGCAGGAGGAGGTGCGCCACCCCGTGAGCGACGGCAGCGGCGGCTTTGGGGCCGCCAGAGAGGGGCGCAGCGTAGACGGCGCCTTCCAGCGCCGCCCAAGCCACCGGAGGCCGCCGCGTGGCCATCCACTCCCCCGTGCGCGCTGCCACCCTCGTCGTGAACTCCTAGACGCGGAGTGCGCTCTCTGCCGCCGCCGTGCCCATATGGCCGCCCCGTCGAGGACCGGCGTCATTACGCCAAGCCCGACCAAGGTTAGCAGTGGAACGGCACCAGTGAACCTCCCTGATGCTGCCTGGCCACTTAAACTCCCTGCTCAACCACTGCCTCGCCGTAATCGCTCGCCGGAGATTTCCCGTTCACGGGCACCCCCTCGAATCGCCTATAAATAGAGGCCCCGAGCTCGAACCCGAACCCACACCACCTCTGCACACCTCCAATACCACGCCAAGCCACTGGAAGAGCCCCGAGGGAGCCTTCTTCCCCAACTCCGGCCGCCTTGACCCGCCACGGGATCCAACTCGATTCGCTCCCGTGCGTGCACCTCTACCCCTCAGCTCTTGCCAGTAGCCTTCTAGTGCATCCACTCTGCTGACCCGCGCCTCAATTTGAAGTTTGCAGCACCCACCGGAGTTCTCCACCATCGCCCGAGCCGCCGTCCGCCGGAGAAAGTGTCGCCGTCGACGTGGTGCTCTCCGTCGGTCAAGTCCACCACCCACCGACGCGGAAGGACGCACTGAACCTCTTGGTACACTCCGATCTCCCTGCCTCGCCGTGATTCAACGCCGGCGACCACCGCAGTCTTCGGGCGTCGGCGAGGTTTTCAAACCTGACGTGTGGACCCCCCCCCCTGTCAGCCTCTATTCTTCTTCCCCCTCGAACCGTTTTCTGTTGGCGCCTTCGGGCAAATACGTTTTCTCTTTGGGCTGACGTCTTTTACTCCGAACCGTTTTCTGTTTTCCCAGTTAAGTCCCTGGATCTTTTCTGTTTCATCACAGATTAGTCCCTGGACTAAAGCCCTTATAACTTTTTAATAAAAGATGATTTTTGAGTGATTCTTTTTCTGTCAGTCTTGTATTTTCGTCTAGTTTTTTATAGTATTTATTTGGAAAAAATTTGGAACAAATTTTATGCACGCGTCGATGTTCACGTTAGTGTACGTTTTTCGCTATACCGTAGGTTCCGGAAGAGGTGACGGAGCCGCGAACTTCGCCGAGCTAGACTCCGACTTCTCCGAACCAGGCAAGCATGTTTGAACCTTTGATATGGCGGGTGTTTTGCATGTTTGCTTGAATGGTTTGTGCATGGCATATGAGCATCGGTGAGTATCTCGTTGCATGTAAGGCAACTATCCGTGTGCTCCGAAGTTACTATGATCTCTGATGAGAGATGGCCTAGTCATGTGGTGACATGAAAGGCAGTAAGGTGGTATTGTTGTAGCATGCCAGCCTTACGATGTCCGATAAACTCCGATGTTAACGTGGACTGAGTCACGTTATCGTTCTTCCCCTTTCCGTGCCGCCACATGTTTTCTGCCAAGAATACGGTGTAGTAAGTTGGTAACCTCTTTCCGTGTACACACCAAATAGAGGGGCCGGGATGAGGGTTCCATGGCCCTGGATTAAAGCCAGTCATCCGGTCAGGGGGCATGGGTGTTTCCGGTTGGGACCGAGAGGGGGGCACCCCTTAGAGCGCGCGTATATAAATTTGATCCCATGCTACGCGAGGTTGTAGCCTCCCCGTCTCAAGGTTTTTCTTGAACGTCGCCGAGGGTGATTCCTGGCTTCGGAATGTTGAATGGGTGTGTACTGGTTAGATGTGTTTCTCCTAAAATACCGTAAACGGAACTAGTCCCCGTGACTACTGAAATCCGTTGGCTGTGGTTAAAGTACAAACTCTGCAGAGTCAAATCCTTCCGAGTCATCGTATCTATGGTCAAGGACCATGGCCAGTATGTCTATATCTATGTCAATCCTCGTGGTAAATCCCCGGTGAACAAGCTTGAGTGGTAAACCCAGTTTAATTGTTATTCCTATGGATGGACTAACCTTTTATTTATCTCGTACTTGAAATGATTTATATTCTTGAACTACTGAATTATTAAGTTATGATATAAGCCCTTTATGTGATGTCGCTTAGACGTCCGACTGTGGCACTCTTGTCATTTATTTTCAATATAAGCCCTTTATGTGATGTCGCTCAGACCTCCGACTGTGTACGCTCGTTATTTACTTTTGATATAAGCCCTTTATGTGATGTCGCTCAGACGTCCGACGGTGGCACGCTCGTTATTTACTTTTGATATAAGCCCTTTATGTGATGTCGCTCAGACGTCCGACTGTGGCACGCTCGTTATTTACTTTTGATATAAGCCCTTTATGTGATGTCGCTCAGACGTCCGACTGTGGCACGCTCGTTATTTACTTTTGATATAAGCCCTTTATGTGATGTCGCTCAGACATCCAACTGTGGCACGCACTGTTGTTTATTTTCCATTATAAGCCCTTTATGTGGTGTCGCCTTGTCACCCGACTGCGGCATTGTTATTTCATTGTTTTACCCTTCCGAGGAGTCTTTCAGACACTCGATTGGCCCTCAGTATTACTTTGGGATTTCAGGAGGACTACCGCCCGACTTCTCTTTATTTTCCCATGCATTATTATCTCGTTGTCTGAGTGCGCTTGTTGATCTGTTCTTAGGCATCATGTTCACATTTGTTATATCTTATGTCCGAACTGTCTTGCGAGTACTTTCATAGTACTCACTTGGCTTGTTGATTTGGCCAGATGTTGATGAAGGCGATCTCATGGATGAAGAGTTTGATAGCGAGTCCGACGCCTAGAGGAGTCCCAGTCAGTCCCGTGCGATCCTGGATATTGGTCACTTGTATTATATTCACTTCCGCCACCCACAATAAGTCTCCTCGAGCCTCACTCCGACGCTCGAAGAGCTGTTAGTCTTCAGGAGTCATATCACCCACTTCGCTGTGATATATCCACCACCGCTTTTATCGCGAGTTAGTAGCTATGCCACCCTATCCGCCTTTATGTATTATTGGCATGCTTGTAATAAATTGTTGAGCAGTCTCCGCTCAACCTTGTATTACATTCAGTACTCCTGGTATTTTCTTCTGTGATCAAGATTTTGTCTACTAGTAAGAAGAATTCTTATTTACTGGTTCGTAAAAGGGATCGATTTCTCAATAATTTTTTTTATTGGAAAACCGGTCGTGACAATATTGTCATGGATCGCCCAACACATTGAGCTTGCCTTTCCCCCTCATGCTAGCCAAATTCCTTGCACCAAGTAGAGATACTACTTGTGCTTCCAAACATCCCTTAAACCAGTATTCCCATGAGAGTCCACCATACCTACCTATGGATTGAGTAAGATCCTTCAAGTAAGTTGTCATCGGTGCATGCAATAAAAATTGCTCTCTAAATATGTATGATCTTTTAGTGTGGAGAAAATAAGCTTTATACGATCTTGTGATATGGAAGCAATAAAAGCGACGGACTGCATAATAAATGTCCCTATCACAAGTGGCAATAAAGCGACGTTCCCTCGCACTAAGATTTTGTGCATCCAACTATAAAAGCGCATGGCAACCTCTGCTTCCCTCTGCGAAGGGCCTATCTTTTACTTTTATGCAAGAGTCATGGTGATCTTCACCTTTCCTTTTTTCATTTTATCCTTTGGCAAGCACCTCGTGTTGGAAAGATTCTGATATATATCTCCAATTGGATGTAAGGCATCATGAACTATTATTGTTGACATTACCCTTGAGGTAAAAGGTTGGGAGGCGAATCTATAAGCCCCTATCTTTCTCTGTGTCTGATTATTGAACCCATAAATATCGCGTGAGTGTTAGCAATTGTGAAAGACTAAATGATAGTTGAGTATGTGGAGTTTGATAAATCAAAGCTCTGACATAGACTCTTCCTGGAAATAAGATGAATTGTAATTGTTTGATGACTAATGACACGGTTTTTTATTTTTCAAGAAAGTTTATGATCTATACTTTAACATGTGAATAGTTTGTTACTTGATCATGCAAAGTTCTATGAGTTGAGCTACTGTTATGACATATAATGATGGTAGAAAAGGTGATTGAAATTATCATTGATCAAACTTATGCACCTGCTAGCATTCACACTTCATAAATTCTTTCTTTTATCATTTACCTACTCGAGGACGAGCAGGAATTAAGCTTGGGGATGCTGATACGTCTCCAACGTATCTATAATTTATGTAGTATTCATGCTATTATATTATCCATCTTGGATGTTTAATGGGCTTTACTATGCACTTTTATATTATTTTTGGGACTAACCTATTAACCCAGCGCCCAGTGCCAGTTTCTGTTTTTTCCATTGTTTCAGTGTTTCGCAGAAAAGGAATATCAAACGGAGTCCAAACGGAATGAAACCTTCGGGAAAGTTATTTTTGGAACGGAAGCAATCCAGGGGACTTGGAGTGCACGTAA
The DNA here is from genome assembly GCF_018294505.1 of Triticum aestivum. Classification (NCBI taxonomy): domain Eukaryota; kingdom Viridiplantae; phylum Streptophyta; class Magnoliopsida; order Poales; family Poaceae; genus Triticum; species Triticum aestivum. The sequence continues at coordinate 452,408,997 of NC_057796.1, forward strand.
GGGAAGCAACGAGGAAGACACAAGGCAGGGGGCGCGCCCACCCCCCTGGGCGCGCCCTCCACCCTCGTGGGCCCCTCGTGGCTTCCTTGACCGACTTCTTTCGCCCATATATCTCCATATACCCTAAACCCTTCGCGGAACAGAATAGATCGGGAGTTCCGCTGCCGCAAGCCTCTGTAGCCACCAAAAAACCAATCGGGACCCTGTTCCGGCACCCTGCCGGAGGGGGGATCCCTCACCGGTGGCCATCTTCATCTTCCCGGCGATCTCCATGAGAGGAGGGAGTAGTTCACCCTCGGGGCTGAGGGTATGTACCAGTAGCTATGTGTTTGATCTCTCTCTCTCTCTCGTGTTCTTGAGGTGATACGATCTTGATGTATCGCGAGCTTTGCTATTATAGTTGGATCTTATGATGTTTCTCCCCCTCTACTCTCTTGTAATGGATTGAGTTTTCCCTTTGAAGTGATCTTATCGGATTGAGTCTTTAAGGATTTGAGAACACTTGATGTATGTCTTGCCGTGCTTATCTATGGTGACAATGGGATATCAAGTGATCCACTTGATGTATGTTTTGGTGATCAACTTGCGGGTTCCGCCCATGAACCTATGCATAGGGGTTGTCACACGTTTTCGTCTTGACTCTCCGGTAGAAACTTTGGGGCACTCTTTGAAGTACTTTGTATTGGTTTGAATAGATGAATCTGAGATTGTGTGATGCATATTGTATAATCATACCCACGGATACTTGAGGTGACATTGGAGTATCTAGGTGACATTAGGGTTTTGGTTGATTTGTGTCTTAAGGTGTTATTCTAGTACGAACTCTATGATAGATCGAACGGAAAGAATAGCTTTATGTTATTTTATACGGACTCTTGAATAGATCGATCCGAAAGAATAAGTTTGAGGTGGTTTCGTACCCTACCATAATCTCTTCGGTTGTTCTCCGCTATTAGTGACTTTGGAGTGACTCTTTGTTGCATGTTGAGGGATAGTTATATGATCCAATTATGTTATTATTGTTGAGAGAACTTGCACTAGTGAAAGTATGAACCCTAGGCCTTGTTTCCTAGCATTGCAATACCGTTTACGCTCACTTTTATCGCTTGCTACCTTGCTGTTTTTATATTTTCAGATTACAAATACTCATGTCTATCATCCATATTGCACTTGTATCACCATCTCTTCGCCGAACTAGTGCACCTATACAATTTACCATTGTATTGGGTGTGTTGGGGACACAAGAGACTCTTTGTTATTTGGTTGCAGGGTTGCTTGAGAGAGACCATCTTCAACCTACGCCTCCCACGGATTGATAAACCTTAGGTCATCCACTTGAGGGAAATTTGCTACTGTCCTACAAACCTCTGCACTTGGAGGCCCAACAACGTCTACAAGAAGAAGGTTGCGTAGTAGACATCACTCCGCTGTGCCGTCCCCAAAAGGTTTGATGGCCCCTTCAATCGTCAACAACAATGTTGTCCAAGGGGAAACCTTCCTCCCCGGACAGATCTTTGTGTTCGGCGGCTTCGCACTGCGGGCCAACTCGCTTGGCCACCTGGAGCAGATCGACAGCTACGCCCCTGGCCATCAGGTCAGATTTGGGAGCTTGAATTACGTCGCGGACATCCGTGGAGATTTGATCTTCGCCGGATTCGAGACCGCGGCGACCGCTCCTAGCCACCCCAATGAACATGACCTAAATCTGTCATCGGGCCGCATCCAGGAGTTTGCTCATGTAACTGCTCTGGCCGTAGATCCGGAGCATATCGCGTCGTCCAAGGACGGGAGGCTCAACCCCACCGCGGAGGCCGCAGATTCCACGGCGTTGGAGCCGAACATAGACCTAAAGTCAGACGACGTCTTTGTCACCGGAACTCCGGACTCGTCTCTGGTCGTAAATTCCGAGCCATGTGCACCCGCGGACGCCGAACTGGATCGCTTATCGATCTTTGAGCTTAGCGCCGCAGACATCTTCCAGCATTCGCCCTTGGGCGATGTGCTAAATTCATTAAGAAATCTGTCCTTGGCAAGGGACTCACAGCCAAATTATGTCCGGTTCGAGCTGGAGGCTGATGATGGGGGAGAATTTCGCCTCCCACCCACCACCCACTTCATAGCCACTGTCGAAGACTTAACCGACATGCTTGACTATGACTCCGAAGACATCGACGGTATGGACGACGATGCCGGAGACGAGGAGGCCCAAAACCCGCCGTCACCGGACGATGGACGACCACTTCCTCATATGACGTCTACATGGTAGATACGCCAAAAAATAATAGCGGCGATGACAAGGAAAACCCAGCAAAGGAGGACCCTCCTAAAACACAACCAAAGCGCCGGCGTCAGCGGTGCCGCTCTAAAACCCGCCGCAGCAGAGATAGCAACACCGGCACAGGAGACGACAATACTCCGGATGGTGCCAAAGACACAGAAGAACCCGATGAACAAACTGCCGAACGAGACAATCGGGAATTAGGGCATGCCA